>NW_017307929.1:315340-334216 GCF_000935625.1 Nanorana parkeri | reverse complement strand
GGTCATGGGGACTTCTTAAGTTGTGATTGTTTTGTTAGGCGGTGCTCCAGTTTCAGCCGCAGGACAAGTGCAGGTGTAAACAGTTTGCGAACTTTCGCAAACCTCTCGCAAATGGAAAAATATTGCAAGCCCTGGTTAAAGAAGGTGCACATGTTAAAAGGAGCGACTAAACAGATTTGCACATTTAAAAAAATGAGGCTAAAACTGTTGCAATTGCGTTAATAAATCCCCCCCTCTATGTTTCTACATATAGGTGTCTATTAAAGGTTAGACATAACCATCCAGTTTACAATGGTAAAAATACAACTAGATGTATCATCTGTTATAAATACATCTCATCTGAAAGGATAACATAAAGCTCACTAATAAACACATTGAACCTGACATTACATGTTCATTCTAACATTCTCCTGAGGCTTCATAAAGTGAATCTGTGCCTAGAGTGTGCACATAGTATGTACAAGCAGTAAAAGCACATTTAAACAAGCCCTCATTTACCTCTGTAGCTATAGTCTTTTAGGAAAAATTATTTTAACGTTAACAACAAAGTCAAGAAAATCTTATTTTTTTCTGTTATTTTTTATTGCACCAGAATCTTGGCAGCCTGCCAGCACACAGCAGGTGCTTCTAAGCCAGCGGTTCTCAACCTGTGGGTCACGACTCAAAAGTGGGTCACAACCCATTGTTGAGTGCGTCGTCGCATTCATTTTTGCTGTGCTGGGTGAGAGCCTCCTCCGCCTCCTCCTTGCGCAACAGTGTCAGTCAGCGGGAAGACAGCAACGGCTTAGAATATAAAAGTGCTGCTGTACACACTCCCTGGCTGCTGCAGCGACATATAGTGGCCGGGGAGTGTTTACAGCAGGGCTTTTCTATTCACAGCCGCTGCTGTCCTCCTGCCTCCCATACAGTGCGGGCTCTGCAGGAGGCGGGCATCTTAGCAGTGCTGGGGCTGAGAAGGCTGCATGGAGACAGATCAGGCAAGAAGGTAGCAGGGGCTGGGGAGGGCTTGTATTCTTGTGAGTGTGCTTCTATTTTTATTTCTAAGTCCAGTGTGTTACTATGTCCTGAGTCCAGTGCCCTACTAATCAACTATAGAGGACTACAAATCACAGCAATACATTATACAGAAAAGCAGAATATCACAAGCTATAGAGGACTACAAATCCCAGCAATACATTATACAGAAATGCAGAATACCACCAGCTGTAGAGGGACTACAAATCCCCGCAGCACATTATACAGTAATGCAGAATACTACCAGCTGTAAAGGGACTACAAATCCCAGCAGTACATTATACAGTAATGCAGAATACCACCAGCTTTAGAGCACTACAAATCCCATCAATACATTATACAGCAATGCAGAATGGCACCGGCTATAGAAGCCTACAATTCTCAGCAACACATTATGCAGCCTTGCAGAATAATTCCATCAGCTATGGAGGACTACAAATCCGAGTAAAACATAGAGCAATTCAGAATAATAGTATATACATTTGCCACATACTCTGTGCTGCTGCTCTAGGGTTCTGGCCTAATGTATTGGGGTATTGGGCAGAGTTTGTCAGGAGGAGTAGGGAGGGTCTTAGTAAGGGGAGATATGCGGGTGACAGAAGCGCTGTAAGCAGGCATTGCATGGCTCCCCAGAAGGCTGCCGCAAGGTCCCCAGCAAGTGCCGGACCTAAGACACCTAAGTCAATGTTAAAAATGTAAGTGCTGGTATCGGTTTTTAGTATTGGGACAGAGGTCAGTTATAACGCAGAGTGTATTGGTCAATAATGTATCTCAGGGTGAGGAGGTCAGTAATGTTCAGAAAACATACACACCCATTGCACTTCTAACCGGATAGAAAACCCTAATTGTAGGGTGGGGGCTGAAATGACCGCGGATGCCTCCGCAAAATAAATCCAAAAATTTCAAAAAGGTCACAAGCACCCCAGCATGTAGAAAAGTCAATGTTTAATGACTTCACATGTGTCACATCATCAGAGCAACATTTTGGAACAGCAAAGTCCCTTCCTCAGGCAAAACAGATAAATATACTTGTGAAGTCAATAAACAATGACTTTTCTACATGCTGGAGTGCTTGTGACCTTTTTTGAGGTCAGTAATGTAACACAGAGTGCGAAGGCCAGTAATGTAAGGCAGAGTGCGGAGGTCAGTAATGTAAGGCAGAGTGCGGAGGTCAGTAATGTAAGGCAGAGTGCGGAGGTCAGTAATGTAACACAGAGTGCGGAAGTCAGTAATGTAACACAAAGTGCAGAGCTCAGTAATGTAACGCAGAGTGTGGATGACAGCAGTGTAACGCAAAGTGCGGATGGCAGCAGTGTAACGCAAAGTGCGGATGACAGCAGTGTAACGCAAAGTGCGGATGACAGCAGTGTAACGCAAAGTTCGGAGGACAGCAGTGTAACGCCAACTGCGGATGACAGCAGTGTAACGCAAAGTGCAGAGGACAGCAGTGTAACGCTAAGTGCGGATGACAGCAGTGTAACGCAAAGTGCAGAGGACAGCAGTGTAACGCAAAGTGCGGATGACAGCAGTGTGACGCTAAGTGCGGATGTCAGCAGTGTAACGCAAAGTGCAGAGGACAGCAGTGTAACGCAAAGTGCGGATGACAGCAATGTAACGCAAAGTTCGGAGGACAGCAGTGTAACGCTAAGTGCGGATGACAGCAGTGTAACGCAAATTGCAGAGGACAGCAGTGTAACGCTAAGTGCGGATGACAGCAGTGTAATGCAAAGTGCAGAGGACAGCAGTGTAACGCTAAGTGCGGATGACAGCAGTGTAACGCAAAGTGCAGAGGACAGCAGTATAACGCTAAGTGCGGATGACAACAATGTAACGCAAAGTGCGGATGACAACGGTGTAAGATAGAAAGGGACTTGATGTACTAGATCATGTGCTCTGTCATGCCCTCTTCTTCCTCTCCAGGTGGTGGTGGTGGGGCAGCGATGTTTCTCCCATTTGAAGCCCCAAGCAGCCTTGATGCGTCTTCTCTGTTCCTACTCTGCTAAAATACATGAGTAGCCAATGGTAGTGCTGCACTCTCCCTCTTAGACAATAGCAGCTGGGTGGGCGGAGGAAGATACAAGTCTTTGCCGACTGCCGAGGAGCCCGTACAGCAGGGGTCTCAAACTCAATTTAGTCGGGGGCCACTGGACACATTTTTTAGTCCCGTGGGGAGCGCTACTATATACGGTACCAGTGTTAATGTCTGCATATGTTACAAGCGGCAACTATCACCCATTCAAATTAATGATCAGGTGACAGCTGCTGCATGTAAATGCCTGCACACCGCATGTACTTACAGTATATGTGAAAGGATTACATGCAGTTAGGAATCTGTCACTATCCCTGGATACACTATCGTGTATCCAGGGATAGTGATTGTTTTTGTAACTGCATGTAATCATATCACATACAATTACATGCGGTATGCAGGCGTGTACATGCAGCGGCTGTCACCCGATCATTAATTTGAATGGGTGACAGTTGCTGCATGTAAATGCCAGATTCGCGATTCCTGCTGCAGGAAAACGCAAGTTTGTGACACAGGAATCCCTAATCGCACCTGAAATATACTGTAGGTGTGAATGGGGCCTAATATACACACAGAGGTCTACTCACGAAGCAGCCGAAAGGATCTAGCCGTAACTTCGGCCGATCCTTCGGCTAGCTTCGGCCCCAGGACCCCTTCGGTTCAGTAGAACCGAAGGGCTGCTGTACGGGCTATTCACTATAGCCCCTACAGCTCCCGATCTTGCCGAGCGGCTCAGTCGAGCCGAACGCATATGCCTCGGCTCTGCTAAGCAGCGCTGAAAGCTGAAGCTGGCCGACAGCCTGCTTCTGACAGCTGGGCGGAGCCAGCCGGCCACTTGCAGAGAGATCAGCATCCCTGGTTACCAGCTAATCAAGGACATTGATCTCCAGACAGCCTAACTCTCCCGGGCCCTCCCGGAGTCTCCCGCTCGCGGCCGCCAAGGCCGTAGGAATGCATTGCTAGCTTCCTATTGGCTATTTCAATTTGCAATAACCAATAGCAAACTAGCTATTGTACTCGCCCTCTGCTGCAGTTTGCTGCCATCCAGTAAAGCTGTACGGCAGCGGCCGTTTTAAAGGGGAATCAGCAGGGGGGGGCACACGGGGGGGCAAGGAATAACCTAGGGGGGGGCAATTGCCCCCCCTTGCCCAACTGTAGAGACGCCTATGCTTACTAAGTCCTGAGTCCAGTGCAATACTAAGTCCTGAATCCAGTGCATTACTAAGTCCTGAGTCCAGTCCGTTACTAAGTCCCGAGTCCAGTGCTCTGTTGGGGGTCACCACAACTTGGCAAATGTTATCAAGGGATCCCGGCCCTAGAAAGGTTGAGAAGAACTGTTAAAAGCTGTTTGAAACCTGATTTTAGAGTCTTTGTGATCTTAGTCACAGTTCAAGCAGCAAGAGAGGCATGACATAATGTAGCAAACTTCTTTAATAAAATAAAATAAAAACCTCTGTAATATAAGTCAGAAATGTAAAAAGATTTGGGGGTCATAGTAGACAACAGATTGAATAACAGCACGCAATGCCAGGCTGTGGCAAACAAAGCTAGCGGAGTACTGTCATGTCATTACTAAGGGAATGTACTGTAGAGACAAAGCTATCATTTTACCACTTTATAGATTGCTGGTTCGGCCTCATCTGGAGTATGCGGTCCAGTTTTGGTCACCAATCCACAGAAAGGATGTCCTTGAGCTGGAGAGAGTCCAGAGAAGGGCAACTAAACTAATTAGGGGGCTGGAGGACCTCAGCTCTGAGACAAGGTTACTAAATGTAAACTTTTTTATGCTAGAAGTGAGGAGATTAAGAGGGGACATGATTTTGATGTACAAAATGTTCAGTGGTGAAAAGAGCATTTAGATACCCTTCCTCAGATACTTCAACATACAGGGGTACAGGTACTCTTAAATACTAGACCACACAGGGACTCATATACACACATGCACACACACATGCACACACACATGCACACACACAGACACACAAAGGTTGAACTTAATAGATCTGTGTCTTTATTCAACCTCAAATACTATGTAACTATGTAACCTACTTGTGAGTGCATTTTATACATTATTAAAGAGGTTTGCTACACTAAGCTAGTGCGTTCCTTTTTCCCTATCGTCTTTTAGAGGACAGCGCTCCTCTCTGTCCATATTTTAGGCTACAAGGTGGAAGCTGCAGTATTGTATCTTATTTTTGTGACATGGTTTCATTAAGGACACCTTTTTATGATATCATTGTGGACTCTAATTTTGATTTGATATCTTGTGCACACTTATAGCATCAGTATTACTGGTTGTTAGAGAGGTGAGGAATGGCTTGTTCCAAAGTTCCTTTACTGCTTATTACGAGTATGTATTTAAATGTCCATAGTCTGGTCACATTTGAACTTTAATAGCTACCTTAGTAATAAATGTTTAGCTCACTTTTCATGGATTTACAGGTCAGTCTGGAAACTTTCATTGTGGTTACAGTATGCACAGCAAAAGAACCAAAAGAAAAAGCACGATATACTCAATGGTTATTGAGATTTACATGCTAGTTAAGGCAAATAAATGCAGAATCATGTTATTCAGCCAAACCTTTGAATAAGAAAGATGTGTGGGCTAAGTGACCTTGACTGTGGTATGGCTGTTGGTGCCTGACATGGTGGTTGCAGAATCTCAGTAAAGACCTTCTGAAAATTCCACACACTAAAGTATTTAAAGTTTACTGGTGTCAAAAACAAAACAGCTTATAATCAGTAGTCCTGTAGGCAAAAACACCTTGTTAAGGAAAGAGGTGTTAAGTAGAACGTGCAGAATTATTAACAGATAGAAAATCTACAACTCCTGTTAGCTAAATGTGCTTATACTGGGTAGCGGATCACCCTGGATGATTTAAGATTTGGAAAATGTTGTGGGGTCTGACAAATCTTAATTTATGCTGACATATGCAGATGGAAGGGTCAGAATTAGATGGAGATAATATGAACTCATGGATCTATTTTATGTCTGTGGTTTAGGCTGGTAGTGATGGAATGTGTGGAGAATTTGTTCTTGTCACATATAAAGTATCACTTATCAGACCCCTTAATACAAGATGAGCCTCCTTTGAATTCCAAAACATATATCGGAATTGTCACACTGTCCTGGTATCTGTCCCAGATTTTCCCTTTTTTCCATGTTCCTTTTTCCCCTCTGTCCTGGGTGCATGGCTGTCAGCTGTCAGCCTATTGGAGATTGCAGGGCTGTAGCCAATCTGCTCTCTTCCTTGCTTATTTAGGGTTAGCTTACTTGTTGGTCAGCATTTGAGCAATGAGTCAGTTTACTGCTGCGGGACCCTCCGGTGTTCCCTGTGATCTACCCTTTAGTTTCTGGTGTTCCCCTGATTTTCTAGTATACCTCCATGGATTCCCTGCTTGGCTCTTTTTCCCTTAGATACTCTCCATGTTCCTATTTGCTCTCAGTCTCTAGTGTTTCCCTGTGGAAGTCGCTTTGCATTCTACTGTGTGGTGTGAGTAGCCTGAACTGCCTGATTGCTATTTGGTTGGGTGTTCCCTCACTTCACTCTGTGTGTCTGTTTTTCCTTATTACCCTTCTCCCTTTGAGTCTCAGCCTGCGTTGTGTTCCACAGCGCTTTAGACTCTGTCCCCACTTCCTGTGTGCTGCTATTCTCCTGTGTATTTCGTGTCACCGTATCTCTTTCCTTTGTGAGGATTCTGTTCTTCCTGATAATCCTGTGTGCCTTTCTTTGGTCTCCTGTCCTACTCATTTTCTACTGGTCTCAGTTCAGTACCTCTGTTGTATTTCCAAAGCATGTTGCTCAGCTGTGTCTTCACGGGTGTGTTGAAGGGCTGCGGCCTCGGAGCTGCACCACAGTGCAATGTTTTCACCATTAGAGGCTCTGGTGAAGACCAGACACTTAGACCCTGTTTACTGTGCAGTCACTCTGTTCCTGGTCCCCTGTGTTTAGATTACCCAGTGTCCTTTCACTCTACAAGACCTGTGCTCCTGGCCTGTTCCCTGTTTTAGACTGCTCAGCATAACTCGGAGCTCACAACTCCTAATGCCTCGGTTCCCAGACTATGTCAATAGAAAAAAGCATAAAAGCTGTTATTGCTGACTTTACAAATCTATCATGTTGACCACTTTGGTTTAAAGTGTATGTATAGCTGTAACTTGTTTTGTTTGTTTTGTACAGTGTATGTAAGAGTTACAATCACTGTAAATCACTGTAAATCATTGTTAGTTCCACTGTGGAGGTTTTCCTTTCTAATCTGTACACACTACAGTCAATGAGAGAAAATCTCACTGAAGTAAAATGAACTCACTCATAAATAGTCAACTAAAAACTTGTCCCCACTGGATGATTTCCTCTCACCTCTTTCCCCACAGCTCTAAATTTTGAGTGGGTCTACCCATTCTCCATTTATTCACAACTAAACATGCATCATACAAATTGGGTCTTGATCTAAGGCAATGACTCGAAACATAATGCCAGTAAAAGACCGTGACAACTAGCATTTTCAAGAGGAGGTCAGCCTCACACTTCTCTCACATTTTTCTTCCATTACACTGGACAACAAAGATTTTGCTTCTTGAACACTTCTGGGTATCTTCTAGATTTTGGGCTGCTAATCATGAAAATATAGTGTAATTTTACCGATCACGTACCATTTTTTTTACATATTTTCTTTTTCTTTTTTCTTGTCACATTTTAAGTTTACTAATTTTCAGTTGCATTATATGATGCTTTGTGTAGCTTACACATGTCCAGGCATGCACCCAGGGCTGGTTGCATAATGTTTGTGGAACCTGCACAGATTGGGCATGCCTGGGAATGCTTAGGCTTAGTGTATGCTGCTGTAAGGGATAAAGGCAGAGTCCAACGTAACAGCTAGGTCCAACCCAGTTACAGAATTCTTGTTGTAGTATGGTTGGTGACATTTCTGCCAATGTGGAAACAGTTGTGACACATTCTACTACATTTGTGTGGTGTATACACATAAAGTGAACTTGTACCCCTTTTTACTAAAAATCACAGCAGCATGCAGCTCTGCATGCTGATTTTAAATCATCATTAGCTAAAACAAACTTGTTTTTAATTTACTTACAAATAGAGTTCATCCACTTCCTGGTCCAGCTCTGGCACAAATGATGTAAGTGCCAAAGTGTTGCATGCTGGGAAGGTTACATCAGCAGAGCAATGCTGGGAAATCTCATCTGTAGTCTCACAAGATCTCAGGGAAAGGCATTTTCCTCCCCTAAGATTATGTGCATGGTCACTTGTCACATGTCTAGTCACATGTGCCAGAGATCCAGGACGCAAATGGAGAGCTATTAATCTGCCCTTAGTTAACATGGCCACTGCCAGAGGACTGGGAAAGAAAAGAGAAATAAGGTATGCAAAGAATACAAAGCCTGCAATTATGTGTTTGTAGATTGTCATTACTGAAGATTCCTAAAGGTGTGTTTGTTGTTATTTTTAAAGATATGGGTAAAGGTCCTCTTTACGTCTCTAAAACGAAACGAACGTTCGTACGAACGCTGCCGAATTTCGGAAATGAAAATTCGGATTCGTTTGCATTCGTTATGTCTGTAATTCGGAATTCGGATACATCCGAATGTCCGAATTTCCGAAAATTCGTCCGAATTTCGATTCGGAACGAAACGAATCGCACATGTCTAACCATGACAGGACTTGTTAAGAAAGTATATGAACTCTACTTTGGTTGTAAGATTGCTGATCAGGGCAAGGCATGGACTCCTCACATTTGTTTGCAAGATGTGCCGTCAATCTGAGTGCTTGGCTTAGAGGAAGCCGTCCCAATGATATGGCAAGAACAGAAGGATCACATAAGAGACTGTTACGTCTGTCTGACTAATGTCTCTAGTTTCTCTGCTAAAAATAAGAAATCAATTGAGTCTCCCAATCTGCCTTTTAGTCCTCTTGATCTTGTGCTACATACCAGAAATTATACATTATATATAAATTAATGTTATGTGATCAAACGATCACATAACGTTAAATGATTAAAAGTTAATTTCATATTTCTCAAGATTCCTATTTGATACAGTAATCCTGAAATGGTATGTGTGTTCATCGTGAAGGGGTCTATCATACTCACCAGGATACAGTCCGTGTACCCATCGCACTCAGAGCCGCTGCTCCAAAAATGGAAGGTGGGTGCAGCAGGTGTCAGCGGGTGGCTTCCGACAAAATATAAGTAAAGGATGGACACCGGCACTCCAAAGCAAGTTCCGTACGTGTTTATTAACGTACTAGTTGCAAGTAGAACACTCTAAATAACGTTTCGGGGTCTCACAGGATCCCCTTCATCAGGCAAACTTGTGTTCTACTTGCAACTAGTGCGGTAATAAACACGTACTGAACTTGCTTTGGAGTGCCGGTGTCCATCCTTTAATTATATCATACTCACCAAACGCTTGTCAGGAAGCAAAACGTATGAAAAGATTTGTTGTCCAGTGTTTTGTTCACCATTTCATTTGCTGATGAGGGTTATTTGCTCTCTGACCAAACCTGCGCATTCTTTGAATGTATCATGTATCATGTATCATTTTAGAAATGTATTACTGTTGGAATTGTGCTTGGTTTAAACACAGGTGCTGCTGCCCTTAAAGAGACCCTGTCATCTTACTATTTCAAGGAAGATGATAAAGTCTCTTTGAAGCCTACTCTCTGACCCACTTACACTTCACCCTCACATCACTCCCCAACACTCCATAATACCAGGTGCCTACAAAGAGTCATGGTGTCACCCCCTTCATCATGGGACAGTGTTCAAACCTAGTGACAAGCTTGAGCACTGCATCGTGGTAGGAGGTCACATGCTCCCCCATAACTAGAAGAACCAAGTATTTTATGGTGGCTACAGCAGAAGGAGTGGTGGAAGAATGCTGTGAAGGTTAGTATAACTGGGGATGGGCTTTAAAGAAACTCTGTCACTTTGCCAATTCAGGCATCACTGGAAGTTATAGATAACACTTAATTAAGTTTTGTTTTCCATCATCATTAGCTTGTTAATTTTATATATCTATTTTTTTTTTTTTTAAGCATGTAGTCTTTATTCAAGTTTTTCATAAAAACATAAACATAAGATATGACAAAGTACATTCTGCATCTCATCATGGTCACAAGCAATTCTGCGATACATATCTGGAGACGAGATGCGATACAGTAGTACATTGGTATAAAGTTACCTATTCAAAAGTGTAGTGTAAACAATAACAGTGCATAGGTACAGGATATAACAGGCTTGAATCAACGTCAACAGGCAAGTCTCGCAATCACCTTGTAAATTTGGCAGGATCCTCCGCACCCTTTAGTAGATGGGACCAGAAGGAACAAGGGGGATCCCAGCATAGTCAGAAGTGGTAGCAGGATGTTAAGAGGATTTTTAGCTGCTATATCAGACATGAACTGACAATGTAGGGAGTCGCTAAAGGATGTCAAGGGCACCCAAAGATCTATTCAGTTTGGCTGTGTGGTACCATACCGTATCTTTAAACAAGAATACCATCTCTTTCAACTGAGTTGGTTGTAAGGTTGTGGTATTGAGCATCGAATTTGTCCATCGACATCAGCCTATTAAGTAGGTTTGTAAGTTGTTGCAAGGAAGGGGAGGCAGGCGACAGCCAATTTATTAGAATGGCCTTTTTCGCCGCCAATATGCACAGGTGTTCCCACCTGGAGGGACGTTTGGTACGTGGCACTTGCGGGGGGCCGGGGCATGAAAAAGGCATAGGAGTGGTTCCCTTTGCCTGTAGGCACCTGAAAGGTTAGTCATGTAGGAGAGTGTTTGCGCCCAGAACCTTTGTATGTGTGGGCATAACCAGAGTAAATGTTCCAGATTAGGGTATGGGACATGGCATTTAGGACAGGATTGTAGCCATTCAGGAGGGGTGGACCTGTATTTTAAGTTAAAGGCGTAGTAAGCTCTATGTACAATTTTGAATTGAAGTTCCTTCAAGTTTCACTAATTATAGCCTTCCGCACCGCCAGCCAGCCTGAAAGTAGCAAGCAGTCTGCCTCCTCCGGTGGCAACTGAAGAAACGCAGCCCATTTTACGACATGTGTGTGTAGAGTAGCAGGGGGGTTCGTCCAGTAGGAGGAGCGGATGGTGTGAACAATAGTGGACAGGGGCATTTTCATGGTTGGCGAGTACATCAGAGACCGGAAAGGATCTGAAGAGGGCAATGACCAGGGCAGCGGTAGGTTCTTGGTGATAAAATGTTGGATTTGTGCATATTGAAGGAAGTGTGTGCAAGGGAGTCGGTAAGTGGCCCGTATTTCTTCAAATGGTTTGCAGAGGCCCCTAGAATTTAGTAAATCCCCCAGTTTGCTAATGCCTCTGGACTCCCACATAAAGAAGAGCTTGGAGCCCTTCCCCGGGAGGAATGCCGGGGAGGATGTGAGGGGCATCAACAGGGACACTACCCCTGGGACCTTAAGAAGTTTCCTCACTTCCCTCCAGGCAAATATGGTGTCACGCAACAAAATGTTCCCCTTAATGTCGGGGGGAAGGGCCTGCCAGGGGGTGTGGACAATACCTGAGACCGTCCAAGGCGACACTGCATGTTATTCTAGTGGTGTATTAGTGAAAAACGAAGTGTCTTGTATCCAGTCCCTCACATGCCTGAACAGACTAGCAAGATTGTACAATCTAATATTAGGTAAATTGACCCCCAGAAGCTGTGTAGGAAGTTGGAGTTTGCGGAAAGCTATTCTAGGTCTTTTCCCCCTCCAAATGAATTTGGAGAAGGCCGTGTTCAAATTGCTGATGTCTTTATGTTTAAGGAGGAGGGGTATGGTCTGTAGCGGGTATAACAATCTTGCGAAACTGATCATGCGGATCAGGTGGCATCTCCCTAGCAAAGAAAGCGGTAGATCCCACCACCTATGTAGTTCTTGAGTAATCTTTTTAAACAGGGGTTCATAGTTAAGGCGATATAACTCCACTGCATTTCCGGATAGGTGAATGCCTAAGTATGTAACAGAGTGTTTCTGAAGCTTGATAATGCAATCCAAAGGCCATGTAGATGTATCGAGTGGGGCACTCGATAGCATTAAAAGTTCACTTTTATGAAAGTTGATTCTCAGCCCCGAAAAGGAGCCAAAATTAGTGATATGTTGTATTATTTTAGGTACTTGGGAGGAGGGGTCGGAGAGCAGGAGAATGATGTCATCTGCAAACAAAGCTATTTTAAGGTCATCCGGTCCCACACTAAGGCATGGAAAGAGTGGGGAGGAGGACAGTGAGTGGGAGAGTGGCTCCAGGGCTAAATTAAGGAGTAGGGGGGATAGTGGGCAACCCTGCCTCGTCCCCTTGTGGAGGGAGAAGGGTGGTAAAATAGCGGTGGAGGTAAGTATGCGGGCCTTAGGTGAAGTGTACAAACATGGTGGATACAAAATCAAGAAAGGTACCTACAATACACATGCGTTTCAAGACAGCATATAACCATTCACAATTCACATTGTCAAAAGCCTTTTCCGCATCCAAGGCCAATAGTGCCAAAGATGTTGAAGAAGGCTTTTGTAATCTGCGGCTTTCGAGAGCCAGAAGAACCTTGCGTACATTAGATACAGCAGCTCTACCTGACACAAAGCCTACCTGGTCAGAGGAGATAAGCTTCGGGAGCACGGCAACCAACCTGTTTGCTAAAAATTTTGACAACAACTTGGCGTCTAGATTTAGTAGTGATATCGGACGGTAAGAGCCTGGGTGGAGAGGGTCTTTGTCTTTTTTGGGAAGCAGGCTAATGTATGCATCATTGAAGGTGGGGGGATAGTTGTGATTGGTCAAAATATCTTGATAAAGGTTCCCCAATACAGGAGATGTGTCAGGGGACAAGAGACGGTAGAATTCAACGGAAAAAGCATCAGGCCCAGGGGCCTTGAAACATGGTAGGTGTTTCATGGCCTCTGTGATTTCCAATAGGGAGATGTCACGATTAAGAGAGTCTAGGTCTTCAGCGGTCAAAGTGGGTAAGGAGATGGCGTCTAGGTAGGAAGAGCCAGATGCCTCGTCCCTCTGTTCCGGTTTATATAGGTTCTGATAAAAAGTGCTAAAAATCCCGCTAATGGACGAAGGGTCTGAGTGTAATGTCCCCGCCTCATCTATCAATTGAGTGACATGTTTACCAGATTTATTGCCAAATTTAAATAAGTCTAGGTCTTGGATGATCTAAGCATTTTTTCAAGTTGTTGTAACCAGTGGTCACATTCTTGTTTAGCCGCCAACCAAGCGGTCCTATTGGTGTGTGTAGGGTCCACTTTGTAAACTAGATAGGTTCTTCTGGCTGCCGTGGTAGCTTCCACATATCTACTCCTAACCAATCTTTTTCTAGAGGTTGCATAAGCAAGTATTCTGCCCCGGAGAACCGCCTTTGCAGTTTCCCAGAACAGGGCAGGATTAGACATTTGTTCGGAATTATCTTCTGCATACTCATGCCACCATTGTAGGAGTTTACCTTGGAAGGTGTCATCTTGGGCTAAGTAGGAAGGGAACCGCCAAATGGTGGGATGAGTAGGCAACCCAATATTTTTAACTGTCAGCAACACAGGGGCATGATCTGAGATGACCAGGTCCTCCACTGTCACCGAGACTAGAAGGGGTATCATAGTGGGAGCGGCAAAAAATAAGTCAATGCGTGATAGCGTGTTGTGCGCATGAGAAAAGTGTGTAAATTCTCTGTCCAGTGGATGCAAATACCTCCATAGATCCAGTTGGCCAGGGGCTTCGACCCAGGTGGATAGATGTTTATCTTGGGGGCTGTTTGTCTGTGGAGGGGAGGGAGATTCTCTGGAACGGTCCTCTTGGAAGGACGGTACAGCATTGAAGTCACCCCCGATCAGGAGAGGTCTATCAGAATGGCGTGAGGATAGGCGGTTAGCCAAGTTGTCAAGGAAAGGCTTGTTATCCGAGTTGGGGCCGTAGATGTTCCAGAGTTCCAAAAACAGTGTCCCCAGCTGAAGTGTCAAGAAAGACCATCTACCGGACCCCTCGTCATACTGATGATCAATGACAGTGTGGGGTAGAGACTTGTTAACGAGCGTGATGACCCCTGCTGATCTGCCCGACGCTGGAGTGCCAATAACCGTGCCAACCCATGACTGATGCATGCGTGCTATGTCTGCCTTTTTGAGATGCGTTTCCTGTAGAAGCGCAATGTCCACATTCAGCCTTTTCAGATGGCAGAGAATCCGCCGTCGTTTGCTGGGCGACTTTAGCCCCTTAACATTCCATGTGATGACATTCAGGATGGGTCCCATTGATGCAGCGGATCATCGAGAGATGTATGATAATGTAATATTGTATAATGGAGAGGCACACCATCGGGCGTCCCAGTGCACCCGAAGTGGCCATACAGTCTGGTCCCTCTGCATAGAGGGCCGGAGGATGAGATTGGATGGTCCACCCAGTAATGGGCAGCAGGAAGGACCCCATCCTTATGGAGAAGACCCCAGTGTAGCGTGGTAGATTTCGGGTGACTGCGAGTGTGGGCGAACGTGATCAAGCAATGAACAACAATAACTGGAAATTCAAACAACAGAAAGATAAAAATAGAAAAAAGAAAAGAAAAAGATAACATCCCATAATACGTACTTCCTTTTTTCCCAATGCGAACGGTCGCGAGCTGACTGAGGGTGGGGGTAACCATGACACCCACGTGGCCAGTCAGCAACAAGAGTAGCTTGAAGGAGGAAAGAGACGGCCCCGCCCCGTCTCACAGAGTCGTGTAGACCACTCAGGACCATCCACGAGTGGCAATAACAGCTACAAGAGAAGGTAGAAAACGGCACACTTTGTGCAAACAGTGACTTGTATCCGGAGCACCGGGTGCGGCAGAGCACCAGCCAGCAGTGAAAAGAAAAGAGGCATCCTCCATGCAGCTGGGGGTGGTTCAGGCTTTTTTCTTCCTCTGCGGGCTTTTCATCGGGGAAGAAGATGCAGGCATTTCCCATGAATCCAAGAATCTTTGTGCCTGGGCGGTTGAGGTGAAGCTCCAGGCTTTACCATCACCTGTAGAGAATCGCAGCACCGCAGGGTATTGTAGAGCAAATTTAATGCGTTTTCGCACCAGGGATTGGCATACCTCATGGAAAGATTTTCTCATCTTGCTGGTTTCAGCGAAGTAATCTGCGAACAAAAGCAATTTGAGTCCATCCACGACTAGGTTGTGTTGTGCACGATATGCCTGAAAGATGGTTTGCTTGTCATAATAGTCCAGATAGCGTACAATAAATGGTCTTGGCTTATTGTCGTCTCTGGGTGGGCCCAATCTGTGTGCACTCTCTACTTTGCAGACATCTGGAAGGCCCATTGCCTTAGGCACTTGCATAGAGCAAAAATGGAGGAGATCAAACGTTTTCACTGTCTCTGGTATGCCAATGATTCTCAGGTTATTGCGGCGTGACCTGTTTTCTAGTTCATCAACCTTATCCTGTAATGCATGCAACTGTTTAGCAATGGCGGTGGTATTGCGTTGTGTTTCGGTGGCCTGGGCCTCTATATCAACCACCCGCAATTCCACATGCTGCAGGCGCTGCGTTTGGGCCTCTAAATTGTCATTCAGTTTCCCCAAATGAAGATGCAGAGAATCTGCAATAATGGCAATCATATCCACTTTCAGGCATTTAGAAACCTCCACAGCTATTTGCTTGTAATCAAGATCTGGGTGTTTGGCAGCAATCTGCTGCGACTAACCCTCAGCAGCCTTGTGTGGGTTTCCCTGCTGCATGTCCTCGGGCGCCATGTTGGAGGTGGCAGGGCCGTCTGTGAGTTGCTCCGAGAGTGTTCTGCGGGCTCTCGGCTGCTGATCTAGGTACCTCTCCATGTCCCCGATCGTGACCGGGACCTGCGGGTTACCGTGAGTAGGCGGAAGGTGCTCCGGGAGATAGAGTGGCCGGGAGTACGGGACGGAGCTCGGGGCCGCTCATCTACCGCATTAGGCGCAGGAACCGGAAGTCTCATATATCTATTTTAAGAGGTGGTGTCAGACACTGACCAAATAGAATACTCAAAACAGGTGCACACTCTTAGCAAGGAATAAATAATAGCAAATGCTATATGTAGGGAAAGTCCTGCCTAGACTATGATTTACAGAAAATGTTAATGAGGGTCAATGCTAGAACTGTGAAAGATTTGGGGCACTTTGGGACTGTGCTGAATGGTGGGCATGGCCAGACTGCACTTAACAGTAGGAGTGACATAAAGGGAAATGATGTGATGTACAACATATTGTATACAGTGCAGCAGTCACGACCATGTAATTAACAACATAACTTGTGGTGTGCAGGAGTCATTACCGTAAACATTGCAGCAGTCAGGACCATGACATTAACAACTCCGAGCGGAATTTATCAAAACTGGAGACAAAATCTGAGCAGATGTGCATGGCAACCAATCAGCTTCTTTCTTTCATTTTCAAATCTTAACTGAATAAACTGAAGAGAGCAACTGATTGGTTGCCATGGGCAACTGCTCCGGATTTTGTCTACTCCAGTTTTGATTAATTTCCCCCCTAGTGTATGGTGTGCAGGAGTCATTACCACAAAGAGTGCAGCAGTCAGGGTCATGTAATTAACAACATAACATATACACTGCAGTGGTCAGTACTATTTAATTTAAAACATACTACATACAGTACCGAGGGCAGGATTATGTAATATACAAAATATTGCATAAAATGGAGCAGTCAGGACTGTGTAGCATATAGAGTGCAACAGTCAGCACATAACGTACAACTCAGTGTATACATGTAATAAGGCAGAGAGAGTCTTTGACAAAACTCTTATATTAAATAAAGTACGGATGTTCAGATACCAGTGCAGATACCAGTGCAGATACTTCCCACTTTCACGAGAACTACCAGGGTTGCAGAGGTTGCATCTGGGACTCACCACTGTCCTGAAATCATTAGTCTGCATTGTTTTAGAAACACTGTCACATGACAATAAACAAAAATGTATCAGTACTCGTATCTGTGAGTACTTGGTCAAGTATCAGTACTTGTACTTGAAAAAATTGTATTGGTGCATGGCAAATATATATTAATAAAATAAAAAAAAACAGGGATGCACAAATCCCAGGAGCTCCTTATGTTCCTTAAAAATGACAGCTGCCTCCTAACTTTTGAATGTTTCTCTAGTCTAGTCTTGGAGCTGGAAATGTATCTGTACATTTATTTGTACTTGTACCGAGTACGGTGCTTGGTATCTGAACATTCCTAAAATCAAATATTTATTTTCTTCAATGCCGCTTTTACATTTCATATAGCTTACAGTTTCCTAAGCATAAGAAGGCCAACAAGGAAGTTTACAATCCTCCTGTTTTTCCTGTCCCTACAGATGTCAGGAGTCACTTTTTCTATTTAGAAGGGAGTTACTCAGCTCCTCTCTCTTTACTGCAGCTGTTGGGGACCAGATCTGCTCACAGCAGTGCTGAACTCGACACTCCTATCATGCACTGCCAGGGCCTCACACACACAATGGAGGTGCACACATCTCTCTTGCTGTGTCCAACCTCTGTAATTGACACACTCTACTTACAGCCAGCGGCTTCCTCCCTCTATGGTCACCCAGAGTGGCCACAAATTTAAAGTAGGCCAAAAACTCCATATGTTGTCAAAACCCTGAATGGGCATCTTTAGTTGCTAAGCAAACAATCCTGCATGTCTCTGCTGCCTTTTAACTACAAAAAGCAAGCAGTTGTTTAAAGTCCTCAGTGACAGCATCATTGTGCCACCATAAAAATAAATGTAATAAATATTTGGATAAATAACTTACAAAAATATATACAGTAATATCCCGTTACATTGTGTCCAGTGGTATGTGTGCCCCTCCCCCATTGTTCTGTAGTTAGTCCAGCAACCCCTATCATGTTAATGCCACAAAGCAACATACTAGTGCACACTGTGAACTGTTCATATCTGTGTAATTAAGTGTGGGACTCTGATATGTATTTTAAATTTTGTGAGTAAGGCCCTAGATAGAATGTCAGGTTTGGAAAAGGTCCCCAAGTCTTCCATTAATGTATATTAATGTCCAAGACTCCTGACCGATAAGTCCCTTTAGGAACAGGTGGGTGCTACAGTGGCAAACGGATTGCACTGCTCAACATCAGAAAGGAAGGGATCACTGGCACTCCAGTACGCTGATCAATACGCCTTTATTAACGCATGCTCAGTATCACATAACATGACGTTTTGAGACCATGCAGTGGTGCTGTCCTTGTTATGTGATACTGAGCATGCATCAATAAAGGCGTATTGATCAGAATACTGGAGTGCCAGTGACCACCCCTTCCTTTCTTACATTAATGTATGTCCCCTTTACTGGGCTGACTGGAAAGCAGCAGTGTGACATCACTTGGCAGTTGGCAGATAAAGTCAGGCAAAGCCTGAAATAAATTGCCACCATGGCTCATAGTGGAAATGGGAAATTAGGCAGTTTTCGGTGGCTCACCTTTCCATCTATAAGTGCTATATATGTTAAAGAAGGGATTCCAGACAATGAAGTACTATGAAATGGGTTCAATTCAAAAAAGCTACAGTGTCAGCTTTAGTATATAAAAAGAACTATGTGTTCAGTGTTACAAAGTAAAACGCTTTTTACAAATTATTCAGCAAGCTTCAAGCTGCTTTGTTGAAGCCAAATAAAACTATGGTTCTTGTATTAGAAGTTTAAACAGATATCCTACTGGCAGTGCTGACTGTCACTTAACAGTAAACAATCTGCTAGCAGGCCTTTGCAGGCTTTTTTTAGCCCTTTGTCTATTTACCCAGAGCAGGGAATGTTGGGTTTGGGTAGCCAGTATGGTAGAGGTGGGAC
>NW_017307929.1:216902-315283 GCF_000935625.1 Nanorana parkeri | reverse complement strand
GGGGGGGGAGGGAGGAGGGAGTGTTGACTACTCACATTATTATTTATAAATGGAGAGATTTCAAGTAGGACAAGGATTGCAAATTATCCCCTGTTGGGAATGGCCAAGGGTCCTTGAACAGTCAACCCAGGTTCCCTCTTAGGCTGGGTTCTGCAGCCAGCAGGTGAATATTGCACCCACACAGTGGGAGGGTGTAATAGCCAGCCTGCTATTGCAATTTGAAATAGCCAATAGCAGGCTGGCTATTGCTCCCCGTTGTTTACATTCTGCTGCCGACCGTGGATTCTAGCCGCCGGCCAGCAGCAAGATGCAAACAAAGAATATTGTAAGCAACTAAATAAATTTAGTTGCTCACAATTTTTTTTAGTGTGCATCAAGCCACCAAAAACAACACAAAATTGGGGATATATTATGCTTGAATGCCAGACAATGGGGAGTTTACTGTAGCTGGTCACTTGACTGCACCTAACACGATTCCTTAGGTAACCCCAAGATGTCTCTCTTGTAATTGAATGCCATTTTTGTAGTGGATTTAGAGCTCTATGAGCACCCCATGATGCACCTGTGCTGTGTTTTGTTCATTTCTGCAAATGTACATTGCAATGCACATATAATTTTTTATAGATGTTGATAAATCAAAAACCAAACACCACACCAATGTGCTTTCATTAAAGCGGAACTCTCAGGTGGAAATAAAATATACAAAATAATACAGCTCTGTATTCGGGGGGGTGGGGGGGGCGCAAGACCTGTAAGTGTTCCTTAACTACAACAGAGAAAAATCAGGTCTTCTGCCCGGCTAGACAAGGCAATGCTGTAGGGCAAAGCAGTGTGGATGGACAGAATTACAATCATTTATTAGTTAAACAACTTAAACAACTCAATGATATGTATTTCATGTATTTAGCAGTTTGCCTGAAGGTCAGCTTTTAGTACAGATGGTAGCAATGCTTCCACAGCATATGGATTTGAATTTGAGTACTTCCTTGTTTTTCTACATTTATATAAAAATGTATATAAATTAAAACAATGCACCTTACTTAACTGATCACAGAACTGACACAAAATAAAAGTAGTCATAAAAATGAAGGATGATAAAAATGTGTGTTTAGCCTACAGACTGACTTGTGCTCTAGATTCATGTAAGTCTAGGGAAAGCATGTGCAATGGAACTCTTCTACGCCAGTTGTTTCATCACTTGGAAGCAAAAAAGGTTTTATAGACTAAAGACAGCAAATGGAAAATGGAGCTCAAGAATCTGACTTGTTTCCCAGATTAGTCAGCACCATACCCAAACCCTCCACGGATAACAACAACACACTAAACTAAAACTTGAATGTGTTTACACCCAGTTTATACTGTGCAATTTGTATTAAAACAGGATGCCCTGTGGTTAGAGGAGCACTGAATCATTTTAATGCTGAACAAACAACTTAATTTCTAACCTCCTTAGGACTCATGCAAAAGAGTGCTCGGCCCTATTTCCTGCTGCATGACAAGGATGGACCTCCAAGTACCAGAAGCAGAAAAACTCTCTTGCTGAACAAAATCAGTAAATTTGGGGACTACGTTTCATGACATACACTACTAGGTGGGTACTAATAATTGAGGGGGGAACTACAGTCTTTATAAAAAAACTTGGACATAAATGTTTAATAAGCCAGCTCATTGTACACAATTTTTTTTTCCTCAATATTTTTTATGATTTTCAAATAGACATTACAATAAAACAAACTATACTTGAATAACATCAAAAGTATAGACAAAGAAAGCAGAAAATATTGTGGGAATTACATACAGTAAAATATAATATTTAGGAATGAACAACCAAATAGGACCCTTAACTACAAGGAACACATAAAGGGAATCATAGCAAATAGAGTAACAGAGTAAACCATTGAACCATTAAAGGAGAACTATGGGGTCAGTGTTTTTCACCATAGTTCTCCTTAGGGTAACCGGAGGACACAAACTAGCGTCCTCCTGTTACCCTAAGCTCAGTATACCGCGAGCTGCAGCTCGCGGTATACTGAGACGGCGCAGCCAGAGCGGATCCCAACGTAGATGACGGGATCCGCCCAGCTGCGTGAGTGACAGCTGGCTCTGCCTATCTAGAGGCAGACCCAGCTGTACCCGCCCCCGTCCGTTCCGCCAGTCAGCGCTGGCAGATCGGAGCGGGGAGAGGGGAATCCAGCCCCTCCCCCTGTCACGGCAGAGAGCCGTGACAGGATCGAGAGGCGAGCGAACCTGGTATGTGTTCGCTCACCTCCCGATCTACTGAGCCGACCTGTGACAGTCTCATTGTCACAGGTCGGCTAGAACTATGAGGTGAGTGAAAAGCACTCACCTCATAGTTCTCCTTTAATAGAGGGCAACGCTTAAATTTGACTCTTGGAATCAAAGCCCCATACAAAAACGGGAATACATGTGCTAGTACTGCCCAATGAGAACATTAGGCAAAATGTTGTGTGAATTCAGGAAAAGTGGGATAGAGCATTAATAGGTTACTATTGATTTCACAAGGGATACACTTAACCCATCAAATTCGAAGAAGGTCTGGGTCAAAATTCAACGAACTATCAAAGGTGATCCAAGGTTCCCAAATTTTCTCGAATTTAGTGTAGGAATCATCCAAGATACCTGTTAATTGTTCATTTATCAGCACACCTGTGATGCGTTTTTTAACCTCTACATAGCTAAGTTTAGGGGATTTCCAGGATCTAGCAATTGTTTGTTTAGCAGCCATGAAGATGTTGGAAATCAAGCATTGTTGATCCTTGCGTAAACCCGTTATGGGTTTATGTAGAAGTGCTTCCCACGGATTTTTGATCAGATTACACTTCAATATAGTATTAATTAGAGCATAAATTTGGGTCCAGAAACGTTTAGCCCTAGGACAGTCCTACCAAATATGTTTCATAGTGCCTATAAGTCCACACATTCTAAAACATTGAGGGGAATGAGAGGAGAATAATTTGTGGATGCGGGATGGTGTGTAATACCAGCGAAATAATACTTTATAGGAGTTTTCCTGTATTATTCTTAATATTGTAAAAGTTGTTTCAATGTGTAGCATGTGCATACACTGTAAATGTTAATTCAGGAGTCTATATTTGCTGATTACATATGCAGGTTGCGCTTCCTGCTTACATATGTTGCATGGTAATCGTGGCTTGCTGATCCTTTTATCTCAAGGCAAGTCTACCAAACTAGATTTGTCTTATTGAAAACAATAATAAGTCTTTAGACATTATTTTGTGCCAAGACATAGGTCACATTATAGAACTTGTGGATTTTTTCTTCATAGCAAGGAAGAGGTGAAACAGAAACTATGGGGTTACTACAGCCAATTTATTTTAAAAGTCCTCAGGTTTTTTTTGCCATTTAGAAAACCTGCACAGGAATGGGAATACATTTGCTATGGAATATAATACATCTATAAGCCAGATTCCAGTTACAAATGTAATGCAAAGCCACATTCCGCTTACAAAGAATGCGTATGACAAGGGTGATAAACTAGATGTCTCTCCATGGTTTGTTGTCATAACAGGCCTAGGCCAATATTTATAGAGACTAGCTGATACTAGGCTCCTAATACACTTGTCTCCAATAACTGGCATACATTTCATGCTGTAACAGTTAGTGTAAGCTTATACAAAAAAATGCTCGACGAAGAATAGACAATATGGAGTAGAAAAACGTATTTTACAGTAAAAAGGATTGGATCGGAATGACTTTAAATTCCAGGCAAACAGCTAAATACACACAATCTGTCATGAAAGCTTAGTGCAGGCAACCATTACTGACACCTCTTTCTTAAAATGCCAGCTATCTGGTCATGTTTGTTCCAGGTACAGTATATGGCTGAAAAGCTAGACATCTTGCATTTTCCAGTGGCATTAGCCATCCTCTATACTTCTTTCACAACAGAGTCTCTTTAAAAAATACAGCCTAATCAACTGCCTACCCCTAAGCTGTGATTGGACAGTGAAGGAACACCAGTAGATCGATGAGCTCATTACTCTGCCCTCTGCTGTCAGTTTACTATTTGTCAGCAAATGTACACATAGCACTGCTACTTCTGTTTGGGCCCTGCCAAAACTAAAACAGATATGCCTGCACTAATGAATATAGTTCCATCAGCAAATACCAAAAGAAAGAGAACCAGGGGCACTAGGGCCACAATGTACCACCTGAAACACTATTACATGGTCCGAAAATCCAGATGTACTAAAAGCAGAGAAAATGAGCCTTCTTCAAGAACTTCTGAACATTTGGCATTGGCATTCCTGATCTGAGTGCCCTTCCAAGATGCTTTAGCAACTGCTGTCAAGGACATCGTTGGTGTACAGGAAAATGATGCAGTTCTGTAAATCTCAGTAAAACTGTCCACTATACCAGAAATAACATTATCCTGTTTAGCTTATATGTCAGAATAGTCTTAAGTGACCCAGTATCCTTTCACTTATAGGAAATATTAAGCTAAATAATTTAAGTGAAAACATTTGTTTATTCTACTCCATGTATACCTGTCACTAAAATATAATATTATAGGATATGCTCAGGTCTATATTTTCTTCTTCAGCAGTCTCTTGTTTGTCCGCTTATTCCTGCTGTCTCTTGCGATACCCACTACTTCGCCTTCTGGGAGGCATTATCTTGCATGCTCTTTGTTATGACTATGTTATGATGGTCACAAATTCTTGACCCATAGGGGGTGATTTACTAACCTAAACACACGCACGCACCAGGTGCGTGTGATTTTTACACAGCAAAGCGTATTTATCAACCAAAAAGTCTCTATAAGCATGTTTCCACTAATGCCATATATGGAAAAATCATGTACATGATGCATATATAATGCTGCTTCACAGTTTAGACAAAAATGGTTGGCTCATGCATTTACATTTCTGCATTCATCAACGCTAGCAACACAATGTAGAGCTAATTTACACAACATCACCTTGCAATTCAGGGCAGGGCTTTGCACAACACACCTGCAGGGTGTGTACACACTGCAAAGGTGTTTAGATTCCACCCATAGATCATGCTGGGAGGGAACACACTACAGAGGTGTATACGTGTTCGTGGTGTGTTTATAAGGTTAGTAAATCAACCCTATAGCCTCATTTTCGAGCTTGGCAACTCTAGAATCCAGCATCATGAAAAAACTAAGCCTCCACAAGATTAATGCAACCATCTTCATGTCCTTCATATAGCATTCCCTTTTTTTCCATAGATGTCTATCTATTAAGGATAAAGTACCCCCTCTGGTCAATGTCTGGACCCAGCTCTGTTATGAATACTTCTGAAAGACTAATGATGAAAATGATTATATATCCTAAAACCCTTGCAGGTTTTTTAATGTTAACAATGTGTCCCGTAAGCTGAATGTCTCTCATGGGATGTGCTCTAAAATGTGCCACTTAGGAAAACTCTATGATAATCTGTTATGATTACGGTTTTAGTACTATGACAGATGGACCTGTAAAACAAAACACAAGGACAGCCTTTACGCCACAGACAGCCTAACATACAAGGCTGTGCATTAGCATTAAGTGGCAGAGAGGGCATGCTGCATTACAATGAATAAACAGACTTTGGTGGCTACTAAGAAGTAGAGGAATTTCATAAACAAGAATGAAGCACATAAACATGGAAAAGCCAGGACTTCCTAAATTGGCAGTAACAAGGGCACCTTAACTGGACAAATGCCATCTGCAGAGAGGGGAAAAGATGTTCCAGCCATACCAAGTACACATCTGTTACAAAGCTCTGGATGTGGTAAATAGTGAGGAAACACCAGATGTGTTTTAACAACTTGTTGCAGTGATTTGGAACATTGTAACCTCCCTCTACTCCGGCATTGAATGTCCTGAGCCTAATTTGTATCCACACTCTCAGCATCTTCCTCTGATCTTATGCTAGAGATACACATCAACAAGAGAGGCTGTACCTGGGATAGGAGGGGTCTGAAAATGATTTTTGGCCAAAGGCTTTTTAATCTGGGCCTTCATAAGGCACACAAGGAGCTATCTATGTATATACTGCCATGACGGAATAATAATAAAGTACAATTCCTAGATTTAGTGCAACGTTAAAAGGAAGACTGACCTTGCTTCAGAAAATTCTAGTTGCTTGGCTGTCATGGTTTTTAATAAGCTTTGTATTTTGTGAGACAATGACCTTGAATGAAAATATAGATAAGGAATAGACATGTAAGCCAGCAAAAAATGTGTTTAGTTTTGTTTCGCTATTTCTTTTTTCTGGACTTGGGTCTGAAAATCAATTTGTTTCGGCATTCAAATTCAGATGAACCTGCATTTTTGTTAATTTCGGATGAGTTAAATAATTACAAATTAAAATTTGTTGCAGAAAAGTGACATTAAATGTTTATTTTTAACTTTTGACAGTCCACAGCAACAATAAAAAATGCGGTTCCCCAAACAATTCATACCAGATCCTTTAGGTCTGGTAGCAATTTTAAGAGGTAAAATAGCGTGGTGTTCCCTGGCAAAATCCCATACCAGACCCTTAATCCAGGCAGAAGCCTTGCAGGGCAGGAAAGGGGGGACAAACCGAGCACCCCCCACTCTCCAATATACCAGGCAACATGTCCTCGGCATTGGGAGGGTGCTTTTCCAGGGAGGGACCCCATGGAAAAGTACATGGTCCCCATAACCCTGGCCCGGTGTTTGTGGGGGTCTGCGGGCAGGGGGGCTTAACTGCATCTTAGGTACCCCCTCTCATAAAGAGGGCA
The DNA here is from genome assembly GCF_000935625.1 of Nanorana parkeri. Lineage (NCBI taxonomy): Eukaryota > Metazoa > Chordata > Amphibia > Anura > Dicroglossidae > Nanorana > Nanorana parkeri. Next base: position 308,523 of record NW_017307929.1, on the reverse strand, counting down.
TCCAGATGCAGCCCCAACCCTCGTGAATGAGTAAGGGGTACTTGTACCATTACTCATTCACTAAAGAGTTAAACAAAATGAAAATAAATACACAGCACTTTAGAAAAATTCCTTTAATTGAACAAAACCATTGGGCAACAAAAATGAAAGATTGAGAGCTAAGCCTGCATGGGTAAATAAAACAGTAAGACAACACGTCAAAGAAAAGAAGCTGGCATTTAAATAATATAAGATGGAGGGGACAACATTGGCATTCCAGAGCTGCAAGGAATGCAACAGGAGATATAAACGTAAAATCTGGGCAGCTAAAATAGATTATGAAAAGCATATCGCCACAGTCAGTAAGAAGAACCCCAAAAAATTCTTCCAATATGTAAACGGTAAAAAGGTAGGCCCAATAAAAGACGAGAAAGGGAGATTAATCACGAATGACAGGGAGAAGGCTGATGTGTTGAATTCATTTTTTCTCCTCAGTATACACTGAGAAAAAAGACAGGTTTAATTTGAGATAAGAATGTGAGTAGCTTAATGCGTAAGATACCGCAGTGGTTGACAGTAGCCAGGGTTCAACAAAGACTAGAAAAGCTTAATGCAGATAAATCCTTAGGACCCGATAACCTTCACCCCAGGGTACTTTAAGAGCTCGGCCGGGTTATAGTAAGACTGTTATTCCTCATTTTAAATGACTCATTAATGACTGGAAGGGTACCAAGTGACTGCCGTAAAGCTACAGTAGTACCGATATTCAAAAAAGGCTCAAGATGCCAACCTGGGAACTACAGACCAGTCATTCTAATCAACAGTATGCAAACTGATAGAGGGAATGATAAAGGGCTATTTAGGGGATTTTGTTCATGACAATGGTATTAGATGTGATAATTGCGCAATTGTTGTTTTCACACACTTAATGTGTGTTCAGGTATGTATGTGCATGTACACAGGGAGCATTAACATTTGGGGGAGGTATTATTCTTTTTAAACTTAAAGTTCTGCCCAGCATGAGAACAGATACAGATTTAAAAGGAAGAGCAGCAAAGAAAAGGGAAACAACCATGGATTACATTAAGGCACACATTACAGTATTGGTTTATGTTAAAAAATCTGAGAGTTTAATGTCACTTTAACTTTATTGCTGTCACATAGGGGGTAATAGACCTGTATGTAATAGAACATTATATGTGACAGGTTCTCTGTAAGAAGACATCAGTGGTGTGTTTGAAAGCACGTGCTTCCGCTGATGTAAGCCTTATGTCGGTGACAGCTAAAGGATTGAAAAATTTATTTTTCCTTTTCATTCATCCTTTGTTATATCTCAGTGCCAAGGACTGCCATGGCAGGATTACCAGGTATTATTTTAATGAAAAGTTAGAGTCCAAAAGATTGTAAAATGACTTTTGAAATGACATTAGCATGTTAAAGCTTATATGAGATGTTAGTAACTAGGTTTACTTTAAGTGCAATGGGATGCCTTCCAGTTGGATATTTCGCTATACCAGACAATAACCTCTATTTCAAAATTTTCTGAATTCGTAACACTGTTTATTCTTAATTCAACACGATTCCAAAAGATAAATGTATTACCGATGTGAAATCCATTAGTAACAATGTCCAAAAGGATTATAAAGCCTGACATACTCTGGCCACACTTTAAAACTGGCCCTAAGATACACAGATGGAGAAAACATTTTATGAGGAAAAATTGCATTAGGCACCTGAGTCATTATAGATGAATGCATTGCTTAGTCATCTCACACAAACGAATTGGATAAGTGTTGCCCTTGGCTTACAGTGATCCTGTAACTTGAGCATATGGCACCAACATTCCGCCAAAAAGGCACTGGATTCATGGTTTTGGGCGACATGGGTGTTTCATTGGGAACAAATTTTGAAGGGAAAATATGTTGTTTAAGTGTTTAAACAATCTCCGGTCACGTTTTTTCACTCATGTTCTAAGTCAAAACCACATTTGCTCTCAAGGAATTGCATACAAAAAAAATGGTATTTACAGGAACAGTTATAATACAATAGATGATTTCAGAGCAGTTGCCTAATGATTTGTGATAAAGGTCAACATCCGAGGAGGAGTATGGAAGCACAGCAAAGTTATGAGAAAGAACAACTGTTACCCAAAAGGGATCAGGAAATAATTGTTTTTCCCCTGTTGGAGCAAATTGAACTATGCATAATAGGAGTTACCTGCCTTCCTCTGGATCACCAGTGGCTAACTGTGGGCATAGCATTCTGATTAGGATTTTTTTTTCTCATCTCTATAGGTTGATGGACTTATGGGGACGCTTGCCTTTACACACACATGAACTTTAATGGCGTCCCAGTCTTAGTCCGTAGGGTTCAATATTGAGTTGGCCCACCCTTTGCAGCTATAACAGCTTCAACAAGGTTTAGGAGTGTGTCTATGGGAATGTTTGACCATTCTTCCAGAAGCGCATTTGTGAGGTCAGGTACTGATGTTGGACGAGAAGGCCTGGCTCGCAGTCTCTGCTCTAATTCATCCCAAAGGTGTTCTATCGGGTTGAGGTCTGGACTCTGAGCAGGCCAGTCAAGTTCCTCCATCCCAAACTCGCTCATTCATGTCTTTATGGATCTTGCTTTGTGCACATTCATGTTGGAACAGGAAGGGGCCATCCCCAAACTATTCCCACAAAGTTAGGAGCAGAAAATTGTCCAAAATGTATTGGTATGCTGATGCCTTAAGAGTTCCCTTTACTTGAACTATGGAGCCAAGCCCAACCCCTGAAAAACCACCCCACACCATAATACCCCCTCTATCAAACTTTAGACTTGGCACAATGTAGTCAGCCAAGTACCGTTCTCCTGGCAACTGCCAAACCTCACTTGGTGATGTAAGGCTTGGATACAGCTGTTCGGCCATGGAAACCCATTCCATGAAGCTCTCTACGCACTGTTGTGCCAATCTGAAGGCCAAATTAAGTTTGGAGTTCTGTAGCTATTGACTCTGCAGATAGTTGGCGACTTCTGCGCACTGTGCGCTTCAGCATGCGCTGACCCCGCTCTGTCATTTTTTAAGTGGCCTACCACTTCGTGGCTGAGTTGCTGCTGTTCGCTATTGTTATAATACCAGGTGACGGTGGAATATTTACTAGCAAGGAAATTTCACGGATGGACTTACTGCACAGGTGGTAACCTATTACGGTACCACGCTTGGATTCACTGAGCTCCTGAGAGCGACCCATTCTTTCACAAATGATTGTAGAAGTGGTCTGCATGCCTAGGTGCTTGATTGGAACACCTGAATCCAATGATTTGGGAGGGTGTCCCAATACTTTTGGCAATATAGTGTATGTAACTATGTTGCTGCACCATGCTTTCAGCCACTTTGCTCTATAAACAGTACAACTAGGTGTAAAGCCTAATAATTCAGAAAGAAGAAGAATGTTCAGCCTTAAGACCGCTATACTGTATTAACTCCACCCTCCTGCACTTCCCCTTACTCCCGAACCCACACAATCCTTACCTTTTCCAGATGTCCAATAATAAATGTAATAATTTGGAGCATTCTGTACTATTACATTGAGTACAGAGTAACATGGTGAAGCCCCATCAGGGGATGGGTCCATTACACCCTGGAATCAGTGTGTCCTCGGTCTTCTGGGTTCAGTGATGCTTGGCATAAGACTTAAGAAATCTATTGACGGAATCAAATCATTGTGGAGGGCAGCACACAAGTGATCAGTTTTGCGTCAAGAGCTGCTTTTTATTTTTTTAGCTGTTGTAGTACTATTCAGATACAATTTACTAATCTGCATTCATTTTATGTTAAGTACATTTAAAAAATATAAGATGGAGGGGACAACATTGACATTCTAGAGATACAAGGAATGCAATAAGAGATGTAAACGTGAAATCCGGGCAGCTAAAATAGATTACAAAAAGCATATCGCCACAGCCTGTAAGAAGAACCCCAAAAAATTCTTCCAATATATAAACAGTAAAAAAGGTAAGAAAAGCAGAGGTCGGCCCAATAAAAGATGAGAACCAGAGATTAATCAGAAATGACCGGGAGAAGGCTGAGTTTTAGATTAATTTTTCTCCTCCGTATACACTCAGGAAAAAGACGGATTTAATGAAGATAAGAATGTGAGCAGCTCAGTGCATAAAATACCACAGTGGTTGACCGAAGCAGGGGTACAACAAAGACTAGAAAACCTTAATGCAAATAAATCAATAGGACCGGATAACCTGCACCCCAGGGTACTTTAAGAACTCAGCCAGGTTATAGTAAGACCGCTATTCCTAATTTTCAACGACTCAACAATGACTGGAAGGGTAACAAGCGACTGCCGTAAGAAAACGGTAGTACCGATATTCAAAAAAGGCTCAAGATGCCAACCTGGAAACTACAGACCATTCAGTCTAACATCAATAGTATGAAAACTGTTTGAGGGAATGATAAAGGACTACTTAGGGATTTTGTTTGTGACAATGGTATTATAAGTGATAATCAGCACGGATTTATGAAGGACCGTTCTTGTCAGACCAACCTACTAACATTCTATGAAGAGGTGAGTAGGGATCTGGATAGAGGAAATCCAGAGGATGTGGTGCACCTGGATTTTGCAAAAGCTTTTGACACGGTACCACATAAATGCTTAATAAACAAACTGAGGTCTATAGGCATAGATGAAATGCGGTGTAGATGGATAGAGAACTGGCTACAGGAACGTGTCCAGAGTGAATTAATAAATGGCTCTTTTTCAGATTGGTCTATGGTTGAGAGTGGCGTGCCCCAGGGTTCTGTGCCAGGCCCCAAACTGTTTAACCTGTTTATTAATGATATTGGGGAATGTGTTAACAGCCATGTTTCTGTGTTTGCAGACGATACTAAAATTAGGAGGGAAATAGACTTGGACTTAGACATTATAATATTCCAGGAGGACCTGGAAAAAATAGGGGAGTGGGCGACTATGTGGCAGATGAGGTTCAATGTTGATAAATGTAAACTAATGCATTTTACGGTTGAAAACAGGCAAGCGGATTACACATTATTGGGTACTCCACTAGGGAAGTCAGAAATGGAAAAAAATGTGGGGGTCATAGTAGACAACAGATTGAATAATAGCTTGCAATGTCAGGCTGCGGCAAACAAAGCAAGCAGAGTCCTGTCTTGTATTAAAAAGGGAATGTACTGTAGAGACAAAGCAATAATTTTGCCACTTTATAGATCACTGGTTCGGCCTCATCTGGAGTATGTGGTCCAGTTTTGGTCACCAATACACAGAAAGGATGCCCTGGAGCTGAAGAGAGTCCAGAGAAGGTCAACTAAACTAATTAAGGTGATGGGGGACCAAAGCTATGGGGCAAGGTTTTTAGATTTAGACTTGTTCATGCTGGAAGTGAGGTGATTACAAGTGGACATGATTTTAATGTACAAAATGTTTGGTGGTGATGGCAACATCAGCAGTAAACTTTTGACAGCAAACTCCCTAACAAGTATTAGAGGCCACCGCCTAAAATTAGTGGAGAAAAGATTTAACCACAAAAGGGCATAGGGGTTTCTTTTCTGTCAGAGTGGTTACATTTTTTAACTCTCTGCCATAAGAAGTGGTATAAGCAGAGAGTATTGAATCATTCAAAAAGCATTTAGATACCCTTCCTCAGACACCGTAACATACAGGAGTACAGGTACTTTTAAAACCTAGAACCACACAGGGGCTCACATACACACGCACTACATACACACTTACAAATAGGGTTGAACTTGATGGACCTGTGTCTTTATTCAACCTCAAATACTATGTAAAGACAAAAGGCCCTGTGCGCACACCTCTTGGGAGTCACTGATATAAAGTACTACATGAAGAGGAAGAAGATCGCAGCCAGGCAAGTAGCATATTCAGAAGGAAAGGTCAGTGACTGCAGACTACACACTTTAGAGAAAGATAAGAGCTGCGATTACCGAATTCTGAAGTGTTAGTTACTTGGTCATATCTTGGTTATTCCTCAGTCACTGACCTTAAGGCAAGCAGCTGATCGATATCGGTACTGAAACCAAAGCATAAGAAGGAAACACAGCAACTAGCATTTCAGAGTAAAAGGATAGCAGTGACATCTTATACATTTCTCTGATAGGTTTAACACACAGTGCACAGTATACATTCTTCACACTTGCTACAGACAAGTGCCTGTAGAGGTAAATGTCTAATTACAAGTATATTGGATGTCATAAGTAGTCATTGCCAAACGATTTAGTATTTAAAAATTATGCTTTTCCAGATCCCTTTAAAGAAATGCTCCAGTTTGATATCATGTTTTGGCACAAAAAAAAATAAAAAATCCCAGCTAAACTTGTAGGTACACGAGGCTGAACTTTGAATGGCCACTGAAGCAAGCATTCATTTTTCTTTCACTTGAGGTCACAAATTTATGCAAGTCAAAAGTATTGGCTCGGCCAAAAATATCACGCTGCTCTCTACCAAATAAAAGGACACTGTTATTCTTACAAGAGAAGGTCTGACAGTACAGGAAATAGGAGGGTCAACAAAATTGACTTAATACTTAAACTTATTTAACCATGTTAAATCCAAAACACAATGGAACTCCATACGGGTACTGAAGGCCACAGCAGTGCTGTACTGCAAGAGAGTTTTATATACCCATTAGTCCAAGAAAACCTTGCATTCCAGAAGTTAAGTTAGAAGGATACTAGCTGAGATGTCGAATATAGGATCCAGAAACATCAATTAGGTAAAGAGGAACACATTTTCATATTTAATAAACTCCAGAAGGAGAAAGGGAGTCTCCCATAAGGCAAAATGATTATGCAAACAATGTTGCAAGCTCAATCAGATTAAAAGTTGTTTCTATCCATAGTTGTATCTGTTTTTAATCATGAATTGCCATTTATTACTTTTAGCAGCAGCGGTATTGGAAAAGAAAGCTTTTTTTTGGATTGTAATAAAAGACAAGTTAGACAAATGCGCCATCTAGTGAGTGATGGATGCAACAGGCTGATCAACACAAAACCATAGCAAGGCATTCACTAATCCACAGCTATGGTACCAAATGTTATAACTGACACTAGTTTGTGCATACAACAGGGAATAAAACATTGTATAGAGAATGAGAGCTTGTATAAAATATTTCCAGAGTTAGCCACATTAAGTTTCAGCAGTTTGTTGATGACGATATCCCAATGATCTCACCTTGCCAATCTTAGGGAGACTGAGGGGAACGCTCTTTAGAACTAAAACATCAAAGCAGGAAGAAGAGTGCACAGGCATCGTGTAGCAGGTCTTCTTTAATTAGGAAAATGAAAGGGCAAGTTTACTTTTTGGACCATGTTTTATTGTTATACCCATATTCAGGGAGTAACATGAAACATCACCAACCCATCCCCACCTTTACCTGAATCCCAGGGTTCTACTCTCCACAGGATCCGGTCATAATTTGAATTTGGCCTTTGACAGGATCTGTGAATGGAGATACTAAGTCCCATCTGACACTACCATGGTGTATGCGTGTCATAACCCTCTTGCCCCTTAGGAATAGTCTGCAGGAGCCGGACAATGCATCTGCATGCCACTAATTGCAGATGCAATGTTTTGCAGGCACAAATGCAAAAGAAAAAAAGCTAATTTTTCTTTTATTACTGTGTCCATTTATTTTTTGCAAAAGATGGATTATGCCTTAAAAAGTAAAACATTCACAAGTCAAATCCTTGCACAGAAAGCATGTAGGGATTGGAAACTTAAAACCACCGCTGAAACCACCAGCATGGTTGTCCAGATGGACTGGTGCTGAGAGATTGGTGAATGGAATGCTCACACCTCTCTCTGGGTCTTGTGCTTTCTCTCCTTGTCAGTCACCTCTCCCACTACCGTGCAAATGCAAGATACTGTTTCTTAGAGAACATGTTTCAGGGAAGCTTATCAGCCTAAAAGCTGATGAAGGGGATAAGCTTTCCTGAAACACATTCCCCAAGCTTTGCAGCCTGAAGCTTCCCTGAAATATGTTCCCCAAGCAACAGTGTCCTGCATTAGCACAGCAGCCGGCAACGTGACTGCTAAGGAGAGACTGGGGACAGTGTTCTGTGCATTCCAACATTGGCATGCATTCCATTGAGCAAACCCTAAGCTCCAGCTGGACACCCATACTGGTGGTTTCAGAGGCAGTGCCTGGTTTTAAAACTTAAACTTAGCAATTAAATCTTAAAAATAGATTTAAGTACCTCAACTATTAATAAACATATGTCTTATTTGTATATCAAGCAAAACAAAAGACGTTTATCTAAACCTCTGTTTTTAACCTTAGCGGTGAGAGAAAGTTTTTTTGCATGCTGGCTTGTGAGTGCACTGGGAAACATTTTGCTGTTATTTGTATATCACTCGGCTGTAGAGCCTCAAATCATCTCTGAATTGGTGCCGACACTGTCCTTCCTCCTGGGGGGTGGCTACTTTTCTTCCTCATGGTCGCTGTGTGTGGTGTAAAGTAGTTCTAGTTGCTGAGTGATACACAAAGATACATTTTTGTTAACAGTTAAGGTTAACAAAAATGTTAACCTTAACAGTAGATATATGCAAAAAGTAGAAAAAAAAAAAAGCCCGCTTCAACAGCAGTTTAAACTTACCTGTGTGTTCCTTGCGCGCTCCTGTCCAAAAATGTGAAACTGCACGGGCGGCCGCAAAGCATATTGGGGCGGGCGGATGCGCAGTTCACATTTTCGGCCGGTGTTGCGAGGAAAGACACAAGGTAATTCTATGGACGTGTGTGCTCGCATGCAGACACCATGGGAGAGTACGTACCAGCAAGCTCAGAGGAGTCAGCGCAGGATCGGAGATTCGCTGCAGCGCTGGAGAGAAGGCTGAAAACTACAGGAAAGAAGATGATCGGATTAAAAGACATAATTTAAAGGTACTGTATTTGCTGGCGTATAAGACTACTTTTTATACCTAAAAACATCCCCCGAAAACCGAGGGTTGTCTTATACGTGGGGTAAACAATGTATACCTTTAGTTCGTTTAGGCCAAACTGGCCCAAAACGAACATCCCTAATCTGTCAGCCCGCTGGATGTGCGGTAATACTGTATGTACGGTAGCTTCGGCTACATACAGTAACTGAGCCAATCATGGTGAGCGATGTACACAACCTCTGCCAATCCAAGCAAGCTTTGTATTCATTAATAGGATACATTGCTCGCCGTGATTGGCTCAGCACGGTATACTGTATGTAGCTGAAGCTACCGTACATACAGTATTACTGCACATCCATGATGCTTTTAAATGGTGTTGCCTCGGAAGTGGGGTAGTCTTATATGACGAGTATAAGTGGAAAATTAGGGGGTCGCCTTATACACCCAGTCGCCTTATACGCCGGCAAATATGGTAAGTGCTTTCATTAACGTTGGGGTGAGGGATACATTTTTTTGCCTTTAATGTCACTTTAAATGCATTTTTAAGGTTTGACTTCTGAGTTTAGTTTCACTTTAGCTGTCAACCCGTACATGCTTTCTGTGCAAGGACAAGGATTTGACTTGTATTACTTTTAATTATTCTTATTAAAGAAGATATGCTACTCAATGCCTTCTGTCCAGCCAACCTCACAGAACATCCTAGTTACTAAAAGCTTTACGCTTGTGCTAAATATGTAGAATTGCATTGCATATTCAATTTTGTAAATTGCATTTTGGCAGCACAGCAAAGCTTGCCAACCACATAAAAAGGCGAGAAGCATTTTGTCCAAGCGGAATCTATTCTTGTTGATCATTACCGAGTTCCTGGATAGCACAGAATGATGGGTACAATTAAAGGAAACCTGACATGAGGGTGCAATATCAGGACTACCATTGCTATCCCCTTATACACACAAGTATGTAAATCAGTTCTTTTTACGGACATATCTGCTACAATCAAATCTGTGGCTCTAAATACTGAAGCTACACATAGCCAGGTAACAAATACTTTTAATAAGTCAGTAATGTCCACTTCCTCAATTCTTACACAAAGTTTAAGAGACATTTTTTTTAAATTAAAACAAACGCCAAGATTGGTAAAAATCTAAGTGCATAGTTGCCAGGAAAGACAAATATTTTGAAAATACCAAGTAGCTGTTAACTTCAGGACACATTGCTGCTCATACACATGGCTATCTTCCAGCAATAAGTTTAAAGTGCACAGATGATCAATGCAACATCTATCATAAAAAAATGTACCCATGTTGTTCACCTGCATCAGCTCACTGTGCAAGTCAGTGGGAACTTATAAGAGGTGAGAGACTGCGCTGATCCCACACCACTGACTGTCAGGTGACATCCTATTTAAGATGGTGACACCCAGCAGCAGGCTCAGTATACTGTTTTACATCCAGGCATTGCTTTGAGGCAGAAGTCTATCTTGTGTTTCTATCGTTAATCTGATCTAGGAACCCCTTTTGCCTGTTTATAGTGAAGAAAAGACATTCCTAGTCACAACCCGAGGGCTCTTTGAGGTCTCTCAAGGTTTATAAAGGGAAGACATCCAATTTCCACTCAGAGTAAATTATGTATTGGATCCTCTTCTCCAGAGTGCATTATGCATATACAGTGATACCTTGGTTTACGAGCATAATTCGTTCCGGATGCATGCTTGTAATCCAAAGCGCTTTTATATCAAAGCGAATTTCCCCATAGGAAATAATGGAAATTCAGATGATTCGTTCCACAACCCAAAAATATTCATATAAAAATGATTACAATACTGTACAGTAATATAATACTGTACAAAATATAAAGAAAAATAAACCAATTACCGGTACCTTCGTGGCTAGTGTGAGGGGGACAAGAGAGAGGAGGATTATTGTGTAGGACGACTTTCACTATCACTAACGGAATCACTGCTATCTCTTGACTCAATGGAATCTTTTTCATTTGGTGAAACCCTAACAAGGAATTTATCCAATGTGACATTACATTGTCCTTAAACAGATTAATCGCTCGCACTGCTACAGCCTTATTGGGGTGGTGCTTTTCTACAGAAGTTTGCTCTTATTGCAAGACATTGCTTGTATATCATGGCAAACTTTTTCTGAAATGTTTGCTTGTCTTGCAAAACACTCTCAAACCAAGTAACTTGTAAACCAAGGTATTACTGTATCTGCAAAGTAGACAATGTATCTGGCTCCTTAGGCTGGGCACACACCTTACGACCATCGCAAGACTTTTGTCTTGCGATTGGTTGTAAGGTACTTAAAAAAACGTACGATCTGCCTATGTTGCATAGGCAGATCGTACTTGCGATGATCGCAAGCCACGCCCCCTGAGGGGCGGGCTTCCGATGACCGCAATGCCGAACGGGCAGTGTGCGCTTGCGCACACCGGCCCGTGCGGCTGTTATCGTACGGACATGCCACAAACCCGCCGAACATCGTACGATGCTCGGCGGGTTTTCAAACATGTCCGTAAGTTTAAAGTCGTGCGACCTTACAGTAGTAGAGGTCGCACGGCTTCCACACACCTTACGAACATCGTACGATCGCGGGATTTACCGCGATTATCGTACGATAATCGTAAGGTGTGTGGGCACCCTTAGTTAGACAACGCACTCCAAAGAGGAAACAAGAAATTCAACTTACAGCGAGTGTTTTCTAGGACAAGAAAATGGGAAAAGACTTCCCAAACAGAAGACAGACCCTAATAAACACTCAACAGGGTAAAATGTAACACTTCCCAGTGTGGTGCTTACCAAAATACTATGTTCAGTGAACTAACATTACCTTCGAATTAGTCCCATCACACCAGAGCGTTTGTAGCTCGTATTTGTCAGCACGGAAAAGCTCTGCACAAGAAATCCTTACGATTTATATAGTCCCCGTTCACCTCTCTGCATAACGTCGCACTGAGAAAAAAGACGGTCGCTGGAAAAAAGTACATGAGCTTTTTTGGGCAGATCAGTACAATTAGGAATATAAAATATGTCACATTGCGCTGATCTCCCCTAAAAGAGGTGCATACTTACAGGCTTTTGCGGAGCTGACAAATATGAGCTACAAACACCAGCGGTGTGAACAGGGACTTAGTATTACATTACAAAACAGCATAACTATTACCTGTCAATCGGTCCTCAGGGAAAGGGCGGCCTGCTTAAAAGGAGAACTATGGGGTTAGGGCTTTTCCCCATAGTCCTCCACCAAATAGGACCCTTAACTACAAGGAACACATAAAGGGAATCATAGCAAATAGAGTAACAGAGTAAACCATTGAACCATTAAAAGGAGAACTATGGGGTCAGTGTTTTTCCCCATAGTTCTCCTTAGGGTAACGGGAGGACACAAACTAGCGTCCTCCCGTCGTCCTAAGCTCAGTATATAGCGAGCTACAGCACGCGGTATACTGAGACGCCACAGCTGAAACAGACCCCGACAATTATGTCTGGATCCGCCCAGCTGGCTCTGCCTACCTAGAGGCAGAGCCAGCTGTACCCGCCGACTGAGCCGACCTGTGACAGTTTCATTGTCACAGGTCAGCTAGAACTAGGAGGATGAGTGAAAAGCACTCACCTCATAGTTCTCCTTTAAGTGTTGACAGAATACAGATGCAACACACCTTGAGGAACACCTAGGTAGTGCCACTTGAATTAATAGTATGTGCCATTGTACAATTCTATTAAACTGTTTGAAACTTGCCAAGGATATGTATTAGCCAGCTATATTGTGGCTGAGCTGAAGCACAAAGTAATAAAGCAAAGGCCTATGAGTACTGCAGCAAAGTGTATTATAAGATCCCTGTTTACCATGTAGTTTGGTATTATTGAATTGATTTAAAACAGAAACGTGCATACAAAAAGGCCTTTTATTTCAATACAAATAGCTAAAAACCATGAACAGACAATGGTATGTACATAAAACATTTTAAACAGCAAATTCATTTTTGACCAGTCGATCCAAAGCCACCAGCACCTCGCTCCGTCTCATCTAGGGTCTGTGAAAATGTAAACAGAACATAAAATGAGGATTTCAATGCCAAACATGTATCGCAGGCATCCTGTCACACAGAAAGGACAAGTATAAAAACTACAAGCGATTGCTCAAAGTATATGTGAATCATGTGTTTAACAACCACAACGGGTGGAGTACTGACATACAGTACTGCAAACAGTGGATGTCGCCAAACAAAATGAGCCATAGTCATTATTTCCCAGCGGTCATGTGACCGCCATTTAATTTCTACAGTCTATGCCGGTCTGCTGGTGGAGTTAAGTTGCTGGTGAGATTGCTGATTACTAAAACTACCAGATACCTTTGGCACTATTTCCTTTGTTACCCTCCGAGAGCTGCTGTCAATCAAACATCACAGGAAAGAGCAGGAAGCATATGCAAAACTGATGGTAGGATGGCATGCTTTCACGAAGGAGAAACTACAGGCATGTTGTGCGACAGCACAGTGTCCTGTTATCCCACTGTGGGAGCATGAAACGTAGGGTGATGCTGCCGCTGCTATATTGCAAAGCAATGAGTTCACATGCTGCTACAGGAAGCCCAACTGACAAGTACTGTGACTGGCAGAATCTCCAGATAAAATGTAGGAGACAAGCACTTCTGAACAGAGTTGACTTACACTTGAATAGTGGTTACCTCAGCATCAAACAATGACAAATATCTGGCTATACCCATTAGCCACCATGGTTTTGCAAGCATGTAAACCAGTGTACAATTAAGGTATACTCCAATGAAAAACATTTTGCATGCAAACTACCTTTGGAATGGTGTCATTGTTGGTATGTATTCTGCCTATGGATGGCCATTTGCCAAATCCCTATAGTATTTGGCACTGTCCCTTTGGAGAGGCCCAGAAAAATAGGCATTGCTGAACCCATAGCACTCATCCAGAAGCACTAATGTCATAAAAGGAAAGCTGTATAGCACAGAACGGGACACAACACACACAGAAGCACTGCGAGAACCCCAAAAAATCTGGCTGAAATGATCACAAGAAACTCACAAATAAATGAGTAGGCCTTCTAATTATAGCAATTGGAATTTCTTCTATGATAATATTGAGTATTTCTGTATTCTAAACATCATTTAAAAGAAGAAGATCTACAGATCTATAATACCGGTTCTTAAATACACACTACAAATCTGCTTTTCAGGATGGGTAAAATAATTGCACTGACCTTCACCTCTTCCAGATCAGGGTACAGAATACTTTCACAGATCAGTTGAGCCACTCGGTCTCCTTTATTAACTAAGAGAAAATAACGTATTAATCCTGTTATTAAACTAAGACACTAATTATAGCATGAAGATATTCTGTGCTATTGATTAGCTTAGACAAATACAGTAGTTAGATACTGGTTAGGAATGATGTCAGCTCAATATAGAAACTACCTTTCTGCACAGCTCTAAAAACATTGACAACCAACTGACATGAAATACGCGATTCATTTCAAATTACTTGTCCAAGGACTAAAGCGGGGGCCCATCTACTTACTATTACTCATGACAATCTACTTGCCATGAAACAAAAAATAAAAACAGTGTGCTTCTCATTGGTCAGCGCGGTCACCTGACTGCAACTTGCAAGCAAAATTAAAAATTGATAGCGCAGGGCTGCACTACCAGCAGAGGGGAAGCACCGATCGGTAAGTATAACAGGGAGGGATTGAGAGAGGGCCACATTTGAACGGGTAATTACATTTTCCCAAATTAACTGGGAAAGTAAACTTACCCATTAATGCGCATTGTGTGTGTTGGAGAGCGCTGCTGCCCGGCTACCACAACATGGCACACAGTGGAATGGGGACAGCGCTAAGCGCGCACACAGGATTTGCATGCAGATGGTGGGGCAGCGGGATTGGTTTTAACTTTTATTTCACTTTTTAACAGTACAAAAACAGTCCACTGCTCCAATTCCCAGGCCACTCAATCAGCAATCACCACGGGTGCAGGCAATATAGGCACATCTCAACCTCCAACATGTGCATTCTTCTCAAAAGACAAGCCGTACTTCCATGGATCTCCATGAATTAAAAACGACTTTTATTGATTTAAGGAATGCATACTGTGAAACAACATCCCATGTGTATAATACCTTTGACACGCTTCACCAATCCGGCTTAGTCAATTATTATTATTTTATACTTTATAACTTAATTTCTTAATATTTGTTATTATTTTACTCTTTTTTCCTTAACTTTATTGCTATCACATAAGAGCTCCTGCCTCACTCATCACACAGAGCAAATTAGGGAACGGACACTCTCCAACCTGAAATCATTGCTGTGGTCGTGGGTCCCACAGACGAGTGTGGGATGCCAAAAACAATGGCCAGGGGGCAGACACATGGGGGTGGACAAGCAGGCTTCTATACAAGTGATCTGGGTGGCTGCCCCACAGCAGGGCTAAATGTAGGGGGGGGCGCCTGAGACATGCAGTTTGGAATCCCACACCCATTTGAGGGGATCAATGAGCTAACAACCTAAAAACCCAACCTAGCTGATCTGCCTGCACAAGTTACCCACAGACATTGTGGCCATAGTCCTAACCTTATTACAAGTATTTAGAGAACGCAGAGAATTTCTAGACACAAAGGCCTAAGATGTCCTAGGACCAAGGTTTTGGAAAGGGCTTCTAGCATTTTATTCACAGGGTTTTTAAAACACAAGGATATCCTCTACAGGGACAGTCAAAGTCTGTTAAGACATGTAATGACCAGATCCAATAAAGGGATGTCCAACTTTTTACATGTTCCTGACACAAAACATTGAATATATTAGAACAGAACAAGGCCCACCTTGTGCTGCTATGTGTGTGTGTAGCCAGAGGGAAAAACAATCAAGATACAAATGCGAGAAGCCACTCCTGATTTTAGTAGAATACAGTACCAAGCTAAAGAGGTTCTTGAACAACAAATAATTCTACATACCTTTAAAGGATTCATTGCCAAAATTAAACAACACAACACCAACATTTCCTCTGTAGTCTTCATCAATAACTCCAGCTAAACGTAAAAGGAAGCAAAAGAGTTAACTTAAAATGAGGCATGCACTATGAAATAACGAAAATGTATCACAGAGGAACACACCCAGAGTAAAATATAATCTCCTTGGAGGAAAAAAGTGCTCCTCACAACAGGAGGCCCAGACATCTATGCTGAATTGCCTTTGCGATGCAGAATTACATTTCAAATTGTGTAATATGGGTGGAAAGCCCATTGCAGCCATCAGTGGAAAAAAGTCACACTGGTGCTGGCAGGTTAATTTGATGGCCCTCAGAAGCAAGCTCCTTCTGTGTCAGTCTCTTGGCTCTAAAAGCTGCCTACGCCTTCCAGCTGTGGAAGGGAGCACAATGTTGTATTGTGGTAATTTCTATAGAGTATTCAAAATCTTTGGAAAACAAAATATTTCTAGACTAGCAGAAATAAAAACTGTATACAACATACACATAATACAAAAGAAGCAAAGTATTTTGTGGACATTTAATTCCATGTGCAAAATATCCACATCATCATGGATGATATTAGAAAAATATATGAAAAGGAAATTAGAACTTCTGACCACCAATTACTTGTCACATGGTTTTCAAGAGGTTCAGCTACTGCATAATCATAACAGTATATGAAAAGAACTGCAGAATGTAAAGTCCTATGAGCCCAATGCTACTTCACCTTCTCCAAACAACGATTATGCGCAAAGTTTCAAGGCAGCAAGGAGCTTACGTTTGGTTTTCACTTTTGCTGCAGTAGAACGGTATTGTTTGGTCACAGTATTTATTTCTCTTTATCAGTCTCTGTCATTCACTTCAGTTTTTCAGCAACTATTCTTTTTTGCCAATGAAGTATTGCCATGCTTTGTGTATGCAATCATAACCGTGTAGACGGTTACCCTTGAAACAGCAAAAAAATGTGGCTGTTGTGGTTACAGACGTTCCAGGTAACAGAGCTCTGCCACACAGCACAACCATGTCTAGCAGGGCAAGAGGCTTGGTATTCTTTTGCTACTGTTCAGTATCACTTACAGGTCTAGTCTCTCCCCAAGCCTGTGAATGGACAGTAAAAAGAAGACCAGCAAACCAATTAGATCACCTACCTGCTTCTCTCCTTCACTGAGCATGTCAAGGTGCCCATACACTTTACAACCATCGCAAGACCTTAGTCTTGCGATGGTTGTAAAGTAATTAAAAAAACGTACGATCTGCCATCTTGGACAGGCAGATCGTACTCTCGATCATCGCAAGCCCGCCCCCCCGAGGGGCGGGCTTCCGATGACCGCAATGCTTAACAGGCAGTGTGTGCGTGCGCACACAGGCCCGTTCGGCATTTGTCTCCCGAGCACCGTTCAAACCAGCCGAAAAATCGTACGATTTTCGGCTGGTTTTCTAGCGTGCTCCTTAGACAAAAGACGTGCGACCGTACAGTAGAAACGGTCGCAAGTCTTCGTTCACACTGCTCGATTCTCGTACGATCGCGGGATTTCGAGAATCGAGCAGTGTATGGGCACAACTGATTAGCTCATTGTATTGCTTCTCTCATACAGCCCGAGCTCAGCTGTACAGGTAACTGCATGAGTGCGATTTCAGGTCAAACACAAGTACTCTGCTTGCATTTATAATATAAAATGTAAAGGGATATCTATATCCAAAGCACATATTTTTAGCTTTGGATAGGGTGGGGAAGGGTTAGAATGTCTGTCATGTTTTACCGCTCTTTAGGGCTCTATTGGAGAGATTTCCTCTTACTCACTCAGTCCTAGGGAGAACCCTTTCATGAGACACAAGGTGAAGGAATCTCACAAACAGCAAAACAGAAAAAAAAAACTCCAACATTTTTACATCTAAGTAGGTGAAGGCTAGAAACTCGGTCAACGTTTTATGTTCATCTCTTTCCCTGTTGCAGATTTTACCCTAACTTTCTGTCTGGCAAACACTGTCACCAAAACAATGTGAAGGAAAATCTCTGTAATAGAGCCCTGGATAATAAAACCTGACAGGGATTCCAATCCTTTCCCACTCTATCCTAAACTAAAAAAAAAAAAGGTTTTGATTAAAGAAGCACTTTAAAAATGAATACATACAGATGCATTTATTTTAGGGCTAGTAATGATTAAAATGTTTCTTTAAAAGGTTTCTTAATCGATTCATTTCGATTAATTATAACGCACATACAGATCCAACTACATTGGCCTATACACATACAACACAGCAATGAAGTAATACAATGAACTAGGATCACACTAATCCAGCACGGTATTAATCTCACGTGCCCCACTCAATATGGCCGCTGCTTAAGTGGGGCAACTCAGAATAATAACGTGCTGGATTAGTGTGATCCTAGTTCATTTTATTACTTCATTGCTGTGCTCTATGTGTATAGGCCAATGCCTTGGCTGGTGCTCATGCAGAAAGTTTCTTGGGCAAACTCACCAGCCCAAGTGGCTCTGTTGGCTAACAAAGGGGGGGAGGAGTCCGGTGACGTCACGGACATTGTCACCACGCTCCTCCCCCCTTCCCTTCGTTAGCCGACGGAGCCACTGGGGGAAGGAGTCCGGTGACGTCGATGTCCGTGACGTCACTGGATCTCATGCAGAAAGTTTCTTGGGCAAACTCAACCGGTCCAAGTGGCTCTGTCGGCTAACGAAGGGGGGAGGAGTCCGGTGATGTCACGGACATCGGCGTCACCGGAACTCCTCCCCCTTCCCTAGCTGTCATCTCCCCCTTCTCTTCGTTAGCCGATGGAGCCACTTGGGGAAGGAGTCAGGTGACGTCAATGTCCGTGAAGTCACTGGATCGCCGGCGGAGAGGTGAGTGTTTTCATTAGCGATCAAAAAATGTTTACTCAATCGATAAGTTTAACTATTAAAATCGAGAAATCAATCTTTAATTTCCACAGCCCTAATTTATTTGTGTCTTCTAGATCTACCTGGAGTTCAGCTTTAATTCAGGGAAAAGCACCATAGAAGAGAATTATATTAACAGTAAAAAGAATATGTAAACAACAATGAGAAATCTGAAGATTTCCAGTATCTAGAGACTTTTTTTTATTCCAAACCTGGGATCAAGCTCAATTTAGTGCAAACAAGTGTCTACCGTATTCATAGAATTCACTTTTACAATGAATTGAGAAATATGAACTGGTGTACTAACACAGAATAGGTCATTTAAGTAAGCATCAGATATATTGGTTGTCCAAGATTTCAAACTGTTACCAGATCCAAAACCACAATGGGAAATGAGAGCTGAAAGTTTAGAGGTTTGAGACTTTTAAAGACAAATAGGAGTGGGGGAGAAAGCTTAGAAACAGGGTCTGAAGTCAGCATTTCTGAAACCTTCGGGTTATACTGCTGCCTACAAGGATTGCACACTAGCAAACAAAACTGTAGGCCAGTCCCGGGTATAACCATCTCCTACTACCAGCATGCCTCAGTTTAGTAGCAAACAGTAATAAGAGAATTATACAGTGGGGTGGAAGCCGTGTCCCTCATACTAGGATTCATTGTAAACTAACCAGTAATATCATTTTTAATATAAAATGGGTTTCAAAATAGGATTTTTGTACTCCCAGTAAAACCTTTTTCTTGGAATCTATGCATCTATCTTGAGTCCACAAAGCTGTAGGTCAGGGGTGCCCACAAGGTCAATCGCGATCTACCAGTCGATCGCAAAGCTATCGCTGGTAGATCGCGGGTCGACTCCCGGTCCCGCGCTCTGTTTACCTGAATATGTCAGATGCTAAAGCATCCGACACATTCGGCTCTCCCGTCCTGTCTATAGCGGTCAATACCTGCCGCATGTATCGTGAATGCAATGTTTTAGGATGGTGTTTAGGGTTTGTTCACACGAGTTACAGTACAGTACGTTCCAGCGCGGTTAGCTGGAACGCACTGTATCACATGGTAAACCCCTGCGTTCTCGGCTGGGAGGGACCGTGGCGGTGAATTGAAGTCACCAGATATCGCAAACCAGTGCGATCAGAAACGATAGTGCATGCAGTATTTTTTTCCGATCGCACTGGGCCAGAACGCAAGGATTTTTGTGCCGCGTTCTGGTGCACGCGAACACACTGCGGCTGGGAAGGGGGGCATGGCTGGTGTGCCATTGACTTCAGAACGCAGGAGGGAGTTTACTATGCGATACAGTGCATTGGAGTCAATGACACCGCAGCCATGTCCCCCACCCACAGGGCGATCACCCGCACCCGGAACGCAGGCATCACTGCCTGCATTCCAGTCCAGTGCGATCGGCAAACATAGTGCTTGCAGCATTTTTGCGGATCACACTGGACTGGAACGCAGGCACTAATTTGCCTGGGTTCCGGCGATCGCACTGTGGGCAAGGGGCCTGGCTGCGGTGCCATTGACTTCAATGCACCGCCACGCCCCCTCCCGCGCTACTGAATGCAGGTGTTTTTTTGTTGGTAGATCTCATTGAGCTCGTCATTTGAAAAGTAGATCTCCAGACGAAAAATTGTGGGCGCCCCTGCTGTAGGTGAACCCTGGGTATAACCCCCTACTACAAGCATGCCCCAGTTTTGTAGCAAAGCTGTGCTAAGAGCATGATCGTAAACAGAGGGGCAGGAATAGTGTCCTTCATTGGGCTAAGAATTTTTTTTTAAGGCGTACAAAAATACAATTTTCTTCTTAGTCCATCGAGGGACACAGGAAGCCTTAAAAGAAGTCCAGGAAAATCACAAACAAATCCTTGCTGTGGGGCTACCCTCTTGGCTAATTAAGCAGTTTTAGTGATTAGCACTCACCTCTCTCCCCATCTGCTCTGGCTTTTCAATGGACCTGTATAAGACGTGATGATGGCAGCAGACCGCCAGAGCACAGGGGAGAGGAGGCTGCAGATCCAGTCTAGCAGCCCGGAGGGAGCCAGTGGACTGAGGATAAGTAAATAAAGCTGCTTTGAGTCCCATAAACAAAATGAGCACTTAACCCTTGATGTGCAGGGGTAGTACAACTTCAAGGGTAAGTTGGACATTTTCCTGGAGTTCTTCTTTAACCGTTCACAACTTCCAAAAGCAACCAAATGAGCAGTGGGCAACAAAGAACAACGGCTAACAGGCCCAAAAGTAAAGTGAAACTGCGCACTGCTTAAAGAGCTATCTAAAAGACCTTACACCAGAACGGAAACAAGCCTTTCTTAAGGAAGCTAAAAGATAGATTTGCACAGCCTGAAGCACAGTCCAAACGATAGTCAAACAATGGAGGGAAATTTCCTGTTGGTGAACTGGAGCCGGACAAAAGAACAACATCCTGGTTAAGGTGTAGAACAAAGAACAACTTGGGAAGGAAGTCCTGGACCTCAATACTTTCTTATGCTTGTGCAGAAAAGGGTTCCTTAAAGTGACATTAAAAGGCAAAAAAAAAAAAAATTCCCTCCCCCCACGTTAATGTTAGCACTTACCTTAAACTATGCCTCTTTTTCCGATCTTCCTCTTCTTTCCTGATGTTTTCAGCCTTCTCCAGCGGTGCGGCGGCCCTCTGATCCAGCGCTGACTGCTCTGTCCCTCCGATCCAGCGGTGTCTGCATGCGCGTGCACGCGTCCATAGACTTACCTTGCGTCCCTCATCGCGTCCATGCAGCAGAGTAAACCTTTCCGGGAGAAAGGGTTTCTATCCCGGGCGGCCGCAAGCTGCTGGGCGACCCCTGGCAAATCACCATTCAACCCCCCACTGGGTCGCGGCACACAGGTTGAGAAATGCTGCTCTACAGCTTGGCATCAGTGGCAGAGCTACCAGGCTCGCATCGGTTGCAGATGTGACTGGGCTCTGGCGCTCCACCACTTTTCTAAAATCATTAGTCTGTATTGTTTTAGAAAAACTGTCACATGACAATAAAATAAAAAGGTATCGGCGAGTACTTAAGGAAAAGTATGGGAACATGTACTCAATCTTAAAAGAAAACGGCATCAGTGCATCCCTAGTGATTACCTTACCCCAGCGCATGTAAGTGTTACAAACAGTATATATAAACACACATTCATACACACTAAACTCCCAGCTATCCAGCACCCACGGGGATCGGTAGGTACCGGATAACTGTAGTTTCTGGTTGCTTGAGAGTTAATAGTGACTCTTAAGCAATGCAACACACACACACACTTTAAATTGCTTTTCCCTTAACACCTAATACCCCAATTTTTGTACATGAATGTATTTAACAATCTATATGACATTCGATAATAGGTTCAGTTTCCTTTGACCTCCACTAATATCCCTTTCTCTATACATACCTCCAACATCAATGAAGTGCTTGGCAGCTAATCCAGATCGTGGAGCTGAGTTAGGGAAAGAGGAAAAAAAACAACTAATTAAAGCAATTCTCACAGAATATATTACTTAACCATAGCAATGAGAACTACAACAAGAAAAGACATACCATGTAACAGTAGGGGGAAATGCAATCTATCGCTTTGTTCTCACAATTAAAGTACTTTTAGAGGTTTACCATGGCAGAGATTGCACATACAAAACACACTTATGTTGGGCTTGAGGTTAAGCAGCTGCAGTTTTGGGCTCCGTTTACACAGGCGATCTGGCATTCCTGAAGCAGAAGTCTACAAAATCCTGCTGCAGAAATCCCAGATGTCCCGTTCAGATGCAGCTGCTGTACACACTGAAGTAAATGACAGGGTGTTAGTGGCTGCATTTGTAAGCGGCACTCCGCACATAATCATACATTGCATGTCTGCAGTGCTGCATCCATCATACCCGCATTGTGGTGTGAATGGAACACATAGAAAAAAAATTGCCTTGAGCCTTTTTTCACCGTCTCACAAGCTGAGAACTACAACACACCTTTATATTTATTCACATGCTCTCAGAAAATTAAAAACATGAAAACTGTACCCAAACATATTATTATTACATTTTCCATATAGGAGATTTTTAGTCAAATCACGACCGCTATAGTCCTGAGATAAGCCGTTGCAGGTGTTTGGTTGTGCTTCCCCCAGCGTTGATATAAACATGCACATTCAGTCATATCTATGAGGATGTGATAAGGCTCGCTCACACAATGGACTGCTCTCCAATATGGATGGCTATAATTGGGGCTGCAGCATTTCTAAACTCACAATGGGGTGAGTGAGTGAGTGAGTGTGTGTGTATATATATATTTTTTTTTTTTTAAAGGAAGATTCCGCATTACAAACTGCAGCTTTCTGTGTCACCTGCCAGCTCAGCAGATTGTGACTGGGCGTCATCACTCTGCAAGACGCTCCACGTGCTCTCTCTCACATGGGCTGCCTAACCACTTCCTTTCCAGCTCCCAGTACCTAAACCATGAGCAGTGTACAACGCCTCACAGGCTTACTCTACATGTAACTACCAGTCATCCGGATATCTGCTGCGCAGGTCTAGACTACTAATAGGAGGACATTTTAAGCAGTTACATTACAAGTATCAACACTGTAAACTTCTTCTAATGCCTTTAAAATACAACAGGATTATGGTAGCTGGGAATGGCACTTATTAGATATAATCCACCGACTCACCAACTCGGCCATAGCATCCTCTTGGAACACAGATCTGGATGTCAGTTTTGACAATAGCTTTGTCATGTGGACCAATTACGTATTCATAGGCACTGTAGTATGGAGAGAAAACAAACCAAATGATATGTGAGAGACATGGGCACTGCATTGAATCACTGAACTTCTATATGACATGGTTTCACAGGCTTCTCAATTGTCTGCAGAGTAAAACTATGGCAACATTCACACAGGCAGCAACCGGTGAGAATCACTAGAGTCTCTGCTGAATGCAGTGTGCACAAAGCTCATCTGAGCTGTAACATGTGAACAGAACGCACATACAGCATGCATCCATGACCTGGCATTTCTGGTCACAGCTAATCAGCATGTTTGTGGGCTTGTTCACATCATAATCTGAGTGTTTCGGATGTGTTACCACATACATCATTATGCATGTTTTTGACACATTTCGGTAAAAATTATTTTTACATGCATTCAGGTGCGCAAAAAAAAGCGTGTTGCTGAACTTTTTTGAAAGCTCTGGAACTGAATGAAATGGTGTTAACTAGCCCTATGTAAAATCATTGGAATCACTGTGCACAGCCCGCCCCTCATTCACACGCGCGTGCCGCCCGCCCTCCCTCATTCCCTAATACGAAATCACGTGCACTCCATACAGCATACAGACCTCGAAGTGACAACACGGATGGCACCGTGTCAGATACAGTCCAAAATAGAAGTCAACAGCACTTGACATGTGCAAGGAGCACTTTTTATTAGATCGTCACATGCATCGATTTAATAAAAAGTGCTTTACTTCTTGCACACATCGAGTGCTGGTAACTCCCCTCATTCACACACAGCCCGCCCTCCCTTCATTCACACACACACAGCCCGCCCTCCCCTCATTCACACACACACACAGCCCGCCCTCCCCTCATTCACACACACACAGCCCGCCCTCCCCTCATTCACACACACACAGCCCCCTCATTCACACACACACAGCCCCCTCATTCACACACACACACACACACACAGCCCACCCTCCCCCTTGTCCGCAAGGAAAATGTAGCTGATTTGTGGACAAGGGAGAGCGCTGGTTCCTGTGATGACAGGGATGTGTCCAATGGACCTTCTGTCCTATCGTATATACTGGATGGCACACATTGCTCTGCATGCTCCTATTTCAGCCATGCTTTGCAGACGCCACACTAAAGATATGTCATTTTAAGGAAGCTCAATAATACTGCACTGTGAAATATATTTTGAAGGTGAACTAACCCTATAACACAGCATGAAGGGTCAGCGTATAAAACCGTGCTGGGAACAATTACCTGTACAGATCATATCCCGCAGCCCGGGCGGATCCTCTGGTGGGTGTGTAGGCATTCTCTGACAGCTTGGCGAATCTCAGCACCGGGCCGCTCCTCTCTCTCACATCGTCTTCTTTGGGCCGTTTGGCGGGAGAGGTGCACACAGGAGCGAGCGGCATGGTGATGGAGAGGAGACACAGTCAGCACTAATGTTCCCGCCAAATTTTCACCTATAGCAGAGCAACGCCCCGTCACATGTTCCCGGCCCCCCTGTCAACTAAGCTAGGCTGTGCAGAGGGGGCTACAGAAAAATGGCCGCCACTGCACGCAGCTAATATTCTATTACCCTACAATGTATGCCTACAGACGGCTCCATCCCAGCCATATATGTATACGGCGTCAGCCTTCCACAATATCTGCCCAGCGTGCTAGCATAGCAGGTTACACAGCAGCACAAATGTCACTTTTCTGAGGCGGAAGCTGTGTTGGCAATCTGCAACTTAGTCTGGTGGGGAAACATTCCCTCCCTCCCTCCCCGAGGTACTGTAGAACTAGAAGTCCCAGCGAGCACCTTTGGTACGTCTAGTTCTGCAATAGGTAGAAAACCGTTCAATGGCTGCTGCCTTTCATAGCTCTAATGAACAACAAGAAAACGTCTAAGCTGGCTGTAGGTTTTACCTCGCCTGGAACACAACTGGGAGGTGTGCAGGAAGCGCAACCATGTGGGCCGCTGGTACGTGCAGCATAGCCGGCTTCTGAGAGCACACACGATCCGCACAGCCTTGGCTGCCATGACGAGGCTACCTCTGCTCACGTGACCAATACACTGACCCGCTCAGAAGCCTGCTGCACTTCCTGCGATACGCCAGTCCAGTCAGTGGTGTGCTACCTACTACATGGGCAGAGATCACAATTGTCTCCTTCCGAGCTAAATTCCTTTTCTCTTTGTCCCTCATTTGGAACTTGATCCCTCCTTCCTCAATTGTGCCTCATTTGGAACTTGATCCCTCCTTCCTCAATTGTCCCTCATTTGGAACTTGATCCCTCTACCCCTCCTTCCTCAATTGTTTCTCATTTAGAACTAGATCCCTCTGTACCTCCTTCCTCAGTTGTTCCTCTTTTGGAACTTGACCCCTCTGTCCCTCCTTCCTCAATTCCCCCCCATTTGGAACTAGAGCCCTGTGTCCCTCCTTCCTCAATTGTCCCTCATTTGGAACTAGATGCCTCTGTCCCTCTCTCCTCCATTGTCCCTCATTTGGAACTGGATCCCTCTGTACCTCTTTCCTCAATTGTTTTTCATTTGTTACTTGACCCCTTTGTCCTTCTCTCCTCAATTGTCACTCCTTTGAAACTAGAACCCTCTATCCCTCTTTCCTTGTTTGTTCCTCTTTTGGAGCTTGATCCCCCTGTCCCTCTCTCCTCTATTGTCCCTGTTTTGGAACTTGATCCCACTGTCCCTCTCTCATTTGTTGTCCCTCTCTCCTCATAGTTGCCAGCATTTAAAAAAAAAAATATTCCAGGGACCCCTTTTTAGTTGTGATTGCAGTAAGCAGTGTCAGCACCACCCAGCTCAACAAAAGTCACATTTTAAGGCCCCATTCACACTGTCCACTTGCATTTTTATGTCCAGATCTGTCTGCAAATACTGTCAGTACAGATATGTGCAAAAAAAGAGCCAAATGGGACTGCTCCACCAGAATAAAAAGTGTGCAATTGAGTGCAAAGTCTGTTTTAAAAGAGAGGGATGAAATAGAAAATCTGCAGGACGCTGCCCCAAACCAGCCAGGGGGACTGCAAAATCTGGGGAAAAAAGCACAAACAAGGGGCTGATGGTATCTGATGAAGGGGGCGTGACCCCGGAAATGCGTTATCATCACAGCCTACCTTGCTGGCACACAGGCACAGCTGTGCAGCTAACACTGGCTTCTTCTTTGGTCCATGTATTCACTTACAATGATTTAATCATGTCGACCTTTGTGAGTATGTTTCTCATCCACTATTGTTTTTATCCTAAAGGAGAACTATGAGGTGAGTACTTTTCACTCACCTAAGTTCTAGCCGACCTGTGACAATGAGACTGTCACAGGTCGGCTCAGTAGATCGGGAGGTGAGCGAACATATACCAGCGTTCGCTCACCTCTCAATCCTGTCTGGATTCCCCTCCCCCCGCTCCGATCCTCCAGCGCTGACTGAACGGAGGGGGCGGGTGCAGCTGGCTCTGCCTCTAGATAGGCAGAGCCAGCTGTCAGTCACGCACCTGGGCGGATCCCGGCACAATTGTCAGGATCCGCTTCAGCTGCGGCGTCTCAGTATACCGCGAGCTACAGCGAGCTGTATACTGAGCCTAGGGTGACGGGAGGACGCTAGTTTGTGTCCTCCCGTTACCCTAAGGAGAACTATGGGGAAAAGACTTAACCCCATAGTTCTCCTTTAAATACATTTGTCTGCACCAGGAAAGACGCCCCTTGTTTGTGCTTTTTCTGCAAATACTGTCAGACTAGATGCCTTTTTATGCTTCTAAATGCAGAACATGACGTGCGTTTACACACATAAGCTTTTAGATGCATCTGTTCTTTGAAACAGTCCACTGAAGTAGCCAATGAGATTTCATCAAATAGATGCGTCTTGCGCTTACACGTTTAGAAGCTAAAAAATGTTCTTCTATTTTTCCTAAACACATCTAAACTGACTGCATCTGAAAGCATCTAAACGCAAGGTGTGAATGGATCCACTGGAAATCATTTGAGGCATTTATATGCGTTAACCCCCCCCCCATTAAAGATGCATCTAATCATTCCCTGGTGTGAGTGCAGCTTAAAAGTGAAGGAGCTCAGAGGAAAATAATTGGCTGAACAGTGACCACAATCAAATGCAGTCACTGTTCAGGTATTCTAACAGCTGTAGGTGCCAGTCGCCTGAATACAATAGCCAGCAGGGGGAGATTCCTCCATCTGCGCTCTTTAGTGTGGATGGGGAAATTGAGTGACTTCTATAGTTTTGTCCACAGGACTGAACAATGGAAATGTACATGTGTATGGCCGGCCTTAGTCTGTACTGTACTGTAAAATGCGGCAACCCAACAGCTCTGGCAGAGAATGCAATGATAAACACCAATCACACTGCAAACACGATTGGCATCAAATATTTATAACGCATTGTCTGACACTGACTGTCCTGCTGAGTTCTGCAACATATGTTGTGGCTGCTGATGGGTTTATAGAGGTCAGAAATCCTGTGTAATAAAACCAGTTAGGAGGCATGACGTGTGAATATGGATTCTGAATCACTAGGGGTCTTATGAATGTATGTAATGGACAATAGACATGTGCCATTCGTTTCAGAAAAATTAATTTTTCGGACGAATTTTCGTTATTCGGAGATTCGGATGTACCCACATTTCCGAATAACAGAAATGACGAATAAAAACGAATCAGAATTTCCGAAAACTAAATTTCAGACGAAATTTGTTAGCGGTAGTCTGTAGGAATGTTCGTTTGTGGACGGATTTTCGTTACAGCAAAGTGACATAAAAAAAAAAGTGGGTTCCCCCCTAAAATTCCTACCAGACCCTTAATCCGAGCACAGGCCCAGCAGGGCAGGAAAGGGGGGGACGATCGAGTGCCCCCCCTCCCTGCGCCTTACCAGGCCATGTGCCCCCGGCATTGGGAGGGTGTCAAGGGCCTCTTCCCCACAACCCTGACCCGGTGGTTGTGGGGGTCTACGGGAAGGGGGGAGTATTTGCATTGGGATACCCCTTTAATTAAGGGGGCACCCAGATGCCCCCCCCCCCCACCCTAGTGAATGGGTCAGGGTTGTGGGGAAGAGGCCCTTGTCCCCATTGGAACCCCCAAAGAAGCTGATGAAGCAGATATCTGCTTCATCAGCTACTCTCCAGCTTCCGAAGCTGGGAGAGTGACACAAGAATGCGGAAGTGATGTAATATACATCACTTCCGCATTCTGACAGCGGAGGGAGATCGTGTACCGACCTCCCTCTTATCCCCTGTCACAGAGCGACTATGCTGGTCCCGGGCTCGCACCGACTTTCGTTGTGCGATGGTTGTAAGATAATTAAAATCTCGTACGATCTGCCCCTCTTGGACAGGCAGATCCTACTTGCGATCATCGCAAGCCCGCCCCGCTGAGGGGGAGGGCTTCCGATGACTGCAATGCTGAGCGGTCAGTGTGTGCGCTTGCGCACACCGGCCCGTTCGGCATTTGTCTTCCGAGCACGCCACTAAACCACAGAAAATCTTATGATTTTCGGCTGGTTTGCCAAAAGACGTGCGCCCTTACAGTAGAAACGCTTGCACGCCTTCCATACACCTGCCGATTATCGTATGATCGCTGGATCACATCGGCAGATGTATGGGAACCTTTAGAGAGGATTTTACACTGACCACCAATGTAAGGGGGATTTTACACTGACCACCAATGTAAGGGGGATTTTACACTGACCACCAATGTAAGGGGGATTTTACACTGACCACCAATGTAAAGGTGCCCATACACTGCACGATTATCGTACGATAATCGTATGCGATCGGTTTTTCGTACGATAATCGAGCAGTGTGAACGGAGACGTGCGACCGTTTCTACTGTACGGTCGCACGTCTTCTGTCGAACCAGCATGTTCGAAAACCAGCCGGGAATCGTACGATTCTCGGCTGGTTAGAACGGTGCTCGGAAGATAAATGCTGAACGGGCCGGTGTGCGCACGCGCACACTGCCCGTTCAGCATTGCGGTCATCGGAAGCCTTGCGATGATCGAGAGTGCGATCTGCCTGTCCAAGATAGGCAGATCGTACGTTTTTTTAATCCCTTTACAACCATCGCAAGACTAAAGTCTTGCGATGGTTGTAGAGTGTATGGCCACCTTAAGGGGGATTTTACACTGACCACCAATGTAAGGGGGATTTTACAATGGCCACCAATGTAAGGGGGATTTTACAATGGCCACCAATGTAAGGGGGATTTTTTTTTTTGGCTTCGTGTGGCTTCGGGCCGGCCGAACATGCTCAGAACTAGGTCCCTCTGTCTCTCCCCCCTCAGTTGTCCCTCTTTTGGAACAAACTCCCCTTTTACTTTCCCCTGTGACTCAGTAGTATATCAACCTGGTTCTGTCTGCCCTGTTGCTATCATCTCTGCGATGTGAGTCTCTGAGATGGCCTTTCATAGTGTTGCACAGGTATAAGGTTGTCCTGAGGCCAAAGGCCTCCTTTCTTCCTTTTTTCCTCCTTCCACTTCCACAAATGTTTCGGAGCATGACATAAGGGTGGGAAAACAATGTCCTATACTTAGATATTGCTCTCCCTCCCTTATGTCATGCTCCGAAACATTTGAAGGACATTTCTCTCCACTGTTTAAATGTGGTATGAGCTGTGTGAATATACCTCTCCGCTAAAACTTCCTTTCAGCAATCAGATTCCCTCCTTGCCCTTCCCTTGAGGAACTCCTTGCCATTTGCTCCACCATTGCTACTTGTATTAGGGTAGTCATTATTCAAGCCTATATTTGAAAGGGTAGAATTCACACATTTGTTACATTTTACAAGGTGAATGTTTAGCCCTCTTCTGATGTCTGTTTTGAGTGTAAGGTGGCTAAAGCTGCCCTCTGAGTTTATTGAGCCCTCTTTGACCCGTTGTTACTGGAGCATGTGGGCTGTACTTCCTGTGTTGCCCACCCCTCAATTAGGCTGCTTTTGGAAGACCTATGGTCTGACTCTGATCCTGTGTCCTGTCCTGTACAATTAAGAAAATAGAATGTTTGACTTGTAAAATTATTTTCTTGGAGTACAGTACAGGACACAGGTCCATCACCTCTGTTCTAATGATCTCTCCTTATTTCTTGCTCTAAAACTAAGGCATTCTGGGAGTGACAGGGGTTATATTGGGGCTGTCTTTACAGCTTTGTTTGCCAGTGTTCAACCACCTGTTGCCGAAACCTTTTACTCATTAGGCCTTTGACCAACCTCTGAATGGCTTATCTACTGCATAAAATTAGATCTTCAAGAACATCGCTAAATAATAACTGCATACCACCAGAATAAGGCTTAAACCGTATTATTCACAGTCATGTCCAGTGTTTGCAGTTATAATTTCATAACATCATATTTATGAAACTGTCAGTTGACCCTGTATTATATCCTTTCATGCTTGAATACTAAGCTTTCTAAAAAATACAGTCAAATAAATGTATTTATTGTGTTTTTACAATTCGCAAGGGCTCACCAAAATTGTACAGTAGAAGATTGGAAAAAGTCTGCTGTAACATCCAAATGGTAGGGTCAGAATCTGGGGTAAACAATATAAAAGCATGGATCTACCCTGCCTTCTACGAACAGTTCAAGCTGGTGGTGGTGGTGTAATGGTGTGGGAGATGTTTTCTTGGCACACTTTGGGCCCCTTAGTACCAATTGAGCATTGTGCCACAGCCTACCTGAGTATTGTATTGCTAACAATGTCCATCCCTTTATGACCACATTGTATCCATCTTCTGATGGTTACTTCCAGCAGGATAACACACCATGTCACAAAGCTAAAATCATTTCAAATTGGTTTCTTGAACTTGATAAAGAGTTCACTGTACCCAAAAAGCCTCCACAGTCACCAGATCTCAATCCAATAGAGCAACTTTGGGATGCGGTGGAACGGTAGATTCACTTCATGGATGTGCAGCCGGCACATCTGCAGCAACTGAGTAATGCTATCATGTCAAAATGGACCAAAATCTCTGTGGAATATTTACTTCAATTATCCAATCATGTGAAAAGCATGTGGAGTTTGCTTTTCACAATTGGGTAATAGGAGTGAAGATTTCCCACTCCTTTAGTAAATCATCCTCAAAGCATCAAGATCAAGACAAACCAGCCCTCTAAAAAGCAAACTGAAGACATGCATTTTGGGCAATGCATGTGAAACTCATCTTCTAGAACCAGATCTACTTCATAGAGCCAATTAGCAGCAAAAAACAAACAAAATGCAGCGGCATTTTTGTTGAACATTATTAAGTTGATATGATACTCACCCTAGTAAAAGTTCAGCACAAAATGCTATAGGCGGTTTTGCCAATAAATTGGTTGCTGCATCAATACCCCTTTGTATTCTTGATTGCTGTTCTGGTATACCTGTCATTTATTAGGATTGGATGAAGAGAGAACAATGCTCAACCATGGGGCTAGATGAGTAACTGGCTCTTAGTACATGTTCATACAAAGAACCAGAAATTGTGCAGATATCTTTTTGAAGTTGGCAGTTCTGGATATTGATTGTGTATGCTATGACTGCAGAGCGTTCAATTGGGAATTTCTAAAGTAATTGCAGACATGTAACATAATACAGGTAGATCCCTTACACATGTAAAGGAAGTTTATACATAGACTACATCAATCAGATGACTGCCAGGCGCTAATTCACATGAGTGTTTGAAACAAAGTGAACACACTCAGGGTTATTCACAGAGCTGCCGAAGGCAGCCGTGTGAATAACCGACCCGAAGTGAAGTGAGCCGAACGCTGCTATTCACTTCAGGCTTGTACAGCTGATTTCAGCCGTACATTGGCTGAAATCAGCTGTACATTGGTTTGCTTAGGCTGGCTTTGGGTCGTTCGAACATGCTCGGCCGACTCAAGTACAGAAGGAGTTCGACTCAGCCAATCCAACATCTGGATCGGCTGAGCCGAACCTCTGGCAGCCTACTCGCTGCTATTCGGCCTATTCTCATAGGGGCTGAACAGCAGTGAGTGAATAGCCAAATGCCGCTGAGCGGCATTCAGCTCGGCTATTCTGCTCGGTACCTCCGTGGAATAGTAAAACAGTAGGAAAAAAAGTTATAAATGATTGGGCGGAGCTAGCAGTGACAGCTAGCTCCGCCCAACTGTTTCCTATTGGCCGGGACCTGCTGTCATTACAATGAGAGCTCGGCGGAGATATCACTCTGAGCTCTCGTTGTAATGACAATTTCAGCGGAGCCGGCCTTGATATCACGGTCAGCTCCGCTAAGCTCTCATTGTAATGACAGTTCAGCGTCCCCCATTACAATGAGAGCTCAGCGGAGCTGGCCATGATATCAAGCAGGAGGAGGTACCAAATCAACAGGCAGTAAGTAGGTAAGGTCAGAACAGGAGGGCAGAAGCAGGCCGGGTCAATAACAAGAGATCGAAATTACTCAGTCAAATTGCAGACCACAGGAATAGCTCAAGAGCAATCTGCAACTTCTCCAAGCCATCCTGGGATTTCTATAGGCTGAGTAGCACCAATGCTAGTGCTTGTTGTGCACTCTCATGCGCACACATGCATGAAGATGCATATGTGGTCAAGACCCTAAGTGCTGGACCCATGCCACATTATGTGCTCACACTGATTGCCGTGCATGGTGACAGACTTGATCTTCCTGGCAATGTGTAGAAGGTACCTTCTGGTACCTTCACTTGCCTTCTACACTCCCATTCCTGGTGCTTTGCAAATAATACCTGTATCCTCTGGTCAGCATGTATCCTCTGGTAATCAGGGGACGCTGAATTGTCAGTGCAACTGGCCGGAGCCAGCCGTCCGCTCGGCCCGATTCGGGGTTTTCACTTCGGCTCAGTCGAGCCGAAGCATATGCCTTCGGCTCGACTGAGCTGCTCGGCCAGCTTCGGGAGCTGTACGGACTATAGTGTCACAGACTTACTCGGCGTGTCCCCGCGTTATTTGATGAGTGCGGTCTCCCTCTAGCAGTTAATGTAACTGGGAGTCGCTCACTGAACTTCCCTATCCAACAAAGACCCCATTGGTTCCGCAGCTGTGATCCAGTTAGATACTTAGCACTGGTCCAGCCTTGACATATAGTGAATAGCCTGTGCAGCAGCCCTTCGATTCTACTGAACCGAAGGGCTCAGGCGGCCGGAGCTAGCTGATGGATCAGCCGGAGCTACGGCTGATCCTTCTGTTAGCTTTGTGAATAGAGCTCTACATTGGGTTATGACCTTGGAACACTGGCATTGATTACTGCCCTCTATATATGACACACCACAGTGAAGGAACTACTGGTTGCATGTTTGATATTTTCTAATTATAACTGCGAGTTATTGAAAACTAGGTTACTAATTAAGGCCTACCAAAAGAGGAGTATGCACATGGTTAACCTTATACTTACCAGCAGATTAGACATATCTGATTCAAAAGCCTTAGACTGCTACAGTGGCATGGTGCTAGGGATGCTGCTACGTCTGTAAACCATGCTATGACACATTTTACTGCCCTACAATAAACTACCAAAGGCCAGTGTAGCTGAGCAGAAAAACAGGAATCAGATTGTAAAATTCCCTAAATAGGAGGAAAGGTGCACTGGATTTTGAAGGGGAGAAGCTGATTAGACAGGGTACCCTGGTCAACTCTTGAAAAGGTGCTTTCATGGTTGTTGTTTGCTACATGTGTACAGATATGTTAGATATATATTTATTTAAAGAATACAAATGACAGTTTTAAAAGAAATATATGTTTACTTTAACTAGGTAGAAGTTGAGAAGTAAAAGTAAAAAATGCAAATGTGACAACTCAGAGGCTTAGTGGTTAGCAACTCTGCCTTGGTTTAATCCCAGACAACACACTATCTGTATGGAGTTTGCATGTTCTCCCTGTGCTTGCATGGGTCTCAGCCTACACTCCAAAGACATGTTGATCGGTTAATTGGCTCCCGCCAATTAAAGTGACACTAAACTCAGGAGTTACATCTTAAAAATGCCTTCAGGTACCTTAACTAGTAACAAAAATGTATCACTCAGCTGTAGATCCTCAAATCATCTCTGAATTGGTGCGGACACTCCTTCCTATTGGAGGGTGGCTACTTGTGTAACACCATGGTCCCTGTGTGTGTTGTCAAGTAGCCACTGCTCCAAGGTTAATCCTGTGATGAACTACAATCTTATGATTAGTTTACCAGTTTGTATTGAGATTGTAGTCCATCACAGGAACGACCACAGGGAACAAGTAGCCACCCTCCAGAAAGAAGCACAATGTCAGCACCAATTTAGAGATGATTTGATTACAGCCAAATGATACCCAAATAAGCTGCATTTTTAATTAGGGTACTTGAATGCATATTTAGGTTTTACTTGTTGAGTTTAGTGTCACTTTAAAATGGTCCTAGTGTGTCTATGAATGTGAGCTAGAGACCTTAGATTTTAAGCTCTTTCAGGGTAGGTGTTGATACGAATGCATAGTATGTAAAAGCCCCATGTATATTGTCTGCCTTATATAAATCCTGTAATGAATAAATAAATTGTCATATTGCATTCTCAAATGATACAAAAATGATTGATTATGTTGCTGGAATCAGCATGCTGATCTCACTTTATCGTTTGTAATGTTCTAATCAGATATTTTCCCATATTAATGACAGACACCAAATTACAACTTTTATTATATTTATTGATTTATTTTTAAACAGAAAGACAAATGGAGGCATTACAACGCATCCTGAATGGAAAACATTGAATCAAATGTAGTAAACAGAAAAGTGAGACCAAAGAAAGTGCCTTAAGAGGAAATTAAAGATTTAATGAGTATGGGAAAATAAATTAAATATATTTTTCTTTACACCTATTTAAAATGTATTATATCTGTTCTTAAAGCGGATCTACTGTTGAAATGTGAACAATCTAATATTGATCCTACAGCTTGAATACAATTCTATATTGCAGTATAGTTGCTAACACACATACCTTTTATGAAAGTATGACATTTTCCTCTTATTTCCCTGTGTATGCATTGTTGTAATAAAAGCTATTGCACTGAACTGCATGTGACCACTAACAGCCAGGAGTCTGTCATGCAAATTGGTAGTTTGTTCGTTTCTCTCTGGGTGATTTATTCCTCTCCGGATGATCTATATACATTGCAAGGATTGTAATAAACTTTGTAGCATTTTCCTATCTGTTTCTGTTTTGAAAAAGCTTTTTGTTGCAGCATGTCCTTTCCAAACTGATTTGTCATTATAATCAGCTGGTGGACTTTCTGCGTTGTAATGAGGAAAGGTGCAGTGTTTGCATCCATTTAGTAGAAATTAAACCTTATGGAGTATCTCACCAAAAATGACATTTCTTTTGCAAGGGATGCCAAAAAAGATCAGTCACCCAATCCCAGAAGCAAGAAGTGACATTTCTGGGTGCGTTCCATACACGATCTATTTATGAAATGCATCCAGGTCACCGTCTTGCATTGAATTTTTCAACAGATTTAGAACATTACAGCAGCTACAGTTTTAAATGGAAAGGTATTTTTAATAACAAACTACAAAATGGCTTGTGGGACAATTATACATTGTATATTTTTATAAATTCTTTATTAGTTCAGGTTAACAGATTATTTGTTGTATATAGAAAAACGGAAACTGTGCCCGTGGGGACTCGCAAGTCCGGGCGCATATGGTATACATACATCAAAACATCATCAAGAAGGTAGCATACATGGTATATTGAAGCATGAGAGAACCCCTTTGGCGTCAATGGAACGCATTTGAGGGGAGGGAACCCTCTCGCGACCCCGGCCTAAGTCTGGGGGGTACAGTCATGGGATGTTGCTGATGTTACCACGTTGACGGGAGAGAAGAAGGAGGAATGTAGTATAAACAGAGGGTGGAGAACACAAGACAAGAGAGGGGGGGGGTAAGGGGGGCTGAAATGGAGAAGGATGGGTAAGTCGCTACATGTCATCGCCATAAGTTTGGAATCAAGGATCGTGCGGTATTCCGAGGTAGAGGTATAGTCTATCCAGTAAAACCATGCGGCTGAGAATTTGGAGGAGGTGCTTTGGATGGAGCTGGTGAGGTCCTCCATGAGTCTGATGTCGTTTATTTTGGAAAACCAAAGCTTGACCGAGGGCGGGGTTACCTGTTTCCAGAGTAATGGGATGCAAGCTCGAGCAGCGTTCAGTAAGTGGATAAGAACCGATCTAGAGTAACTCTTAGGCGAGAATTGGTTATGATGGAGAAGGAAGAAGGCCGGATCCATTGGGACGGTGTGGTCTGTGAATTTTTGGGCAATCTCACGGACCCGGGACCAAAAAGGGTTCACAAGGGGGCATGACCAAAAAATGTGGAGCATGTCTGCGGGGGATGAGCCGCAGTGCCAGCATGTGTCTGGTATTTCGTGGAGTTTATGGGGGGTTCTGTACCAGCGCGTGAGGATTTTGTAGCCCAGCTCCTGATATTTGTTGCAGATGGATGACCTCAGGGAGTATTGCAGCAATCTGTCTCTCTCAGTCTGTGAGAAGTGGATCTCTAATTCCCGCTCCCATTGGTCTAGAAAGTATAGTGGGGGGTCTAGGTCGATGTTGAGAGCCATCTGGTAACAAAGAGATAGCGTTTTCGCTATTGGACCTGTGTCAGAGCAAGTTTGTTCGAAGGTGGAGAGGCTCCGCTAGTAGGTTGAGGGCGTCGGGAGGGATGTCAGGAAGTGAGTGAGTTGTAGGCATCTCCATGTTCCCAAGTTCCGCAGATCAGGGTCTGTGGAGTGGGCACCGATCGTCTGCCAAGATGGGCCGTTCAAAAAATTTAATTAAACCCTGAATTTGCCCCGATCCAGGAGACGGCGGAATAAGCCATCTTCCAAGCCTGGGGGGAATCCGGGGTGACCTATGATAGGTTGCATGGGCGACGGCTGTACAGACAATGCCAACCTAGGAAATGCCCGACTTGTCACCCGCCACGTGGAACCCACCGTCGGGTGGGATCTAACAGACCTGGGAACTGGACCGCTGCACCACGGCAAGACTGGTAGAGGAATGTCAGTTGTAGCTTGTTCAAGCTCAATCCATGGCTTGACGTCACCATGGCGGCACCAGTCAATCACTCGGGATAAGTGAGATGCTATGTAGTAGAGATGGAAGTCAGGTAGGGCCAGCCCTCCCGCCGCCTTCGGGCGTCGCAGGATCGGTAGTCTCAGTCTAGGGATTTTACCGGCCCAGATGAAATCAGAAACCAATTTTTGCAGTGAACGGAAGAACGCGCGTGGGATCTGTACTGGGAGGGTCTGGAAGGGGTATAGGAGCCGTGGGAGGATATTCTGCTTAATGATGTTACAGCGCCCTGTCCAGGAGAACGTGGAACGGGACCATCCTTGGAGGTCTGTCTTGACTTTTTGCAGTAATGGGGGGAAATTTAGGTTGTACACGTCAGTCAGGTTCCGAGGTATGAGAACCCCTAAGTATTTAATTGATGTGGAAGACCACTGGTAGGGGAAGTTTTGCGAGAGTCGTGACAGCATGGGAGGTGGGATCGTAAGGTTAAGGGCTGCCGACTTCTGGGTGTTAATATGGTAGTTGGATACCTCCCCATACTGTTGTAGAGCCGCAAGTAGGTTGGGTATGGTTGTATCTGGGGTCGTTAAGAAAAATCGTAAGTCGTCGGCGAATGCTGCAACCTTGTGCGTGGTCTTCCCCGCCCGCAGGCCCTGGATGTTAGGGTTGGCTCTGATGGTCCGGAGTAGGGGTTCAAGGGTCAGGATAAAAATGAGGGAACGGGGTCGTCAACATTCCGTTAACGTACACTCTGGCCGTTGGATGGGAGTACAAGGCCAACACCCACGCGAGCATGCCCAGACCCAACCCAACATGTTCCATGGTGAGTCGGAGAACGGACCAGTCAACCCTGTCGAAGGCCTTCTCTGCGTCCGTGGACAAAATTAAGCTCGGGATGGCCGTCGACATGGCCGAGTGTATAACATTAAGGACTAGGGTGGTGTTGTCCCTGGCCTCTCTGGAGGGAACGAACCCAGCCTGGTCTGTGTGGACCAAGGAGGGGACATGGGGAAGCAGTCGCATGGATAGGACTTTAGCCAGTAGCTTGGTGTCCACATTCAATAAAGATATCGGCCGGTAGCTGGGATAGGCCGCTGAGTGGAAGGAGTAATCCCTAGTGTCGGGGTGATGAATGCGCCAAATATCGGAAAGCTGATGGGTATGGAGGCATTTTTTAAGGCGTCTCAGCGCCGCAAACGGCAGGTTAGAGGACTGGTTAGTAGAGTCAGCTAGATGGTCTAGGTGTAGGTTGAAGTCTCCCCCTATCACAAGAATGCCCTTCCGAAAGTCATCCACCCGCAACAGAACCCGCTCCAGGAAAGTCAATACATGGTATATTAAGTTTTTAAAATATTTTTTTAAAGTGGGGTTACCCTTTTAAAGCAAAGTTCTCAGAAGCAAACTGAAAATGCTCTGTACTAGTAATTGGGCTTTCACATCCTCATAGAAATATATATAGCTAGTGTACCATAAAAATATAAAATATAGTACGCAGTTTACATCTGATATATTATGCTATTAAGGAAAGCTGATCTTTTATTAAAACATTTACATGTAATAGAAGAATGCAGTCAAAATATATGATCAATTTGCTAATTTTTACCAGTAGATTATTAAAATTTAACAATGCTAATTTGCTCTTTCAAAACAAATTTTGGTTTTGATGATCATATTAGTCAGTCTCATCAATTCAGTAGAGGTACATATAGAACCTTATATTAAATTTGATGCACTCTTAAGATCATTATTTTCTTTTTTGGCTTTACCTTAGAGTTAACATTTTAGAGATCTAGTTAGATACTTTGAATAAAGGTGAATCTGCACGCTAATATGAAGAGAGGTGCAGTTTTAGTGTTAAGAATAGAAAGTTAGTACACTCTTGTGATTTCCTCTAACCAGTAGCACAGGGGGAAGATTTTTTGAGAGAATTTCCACCCATGCCATATAAAGGTGGTCTGATACGGTTCCTTTTCTTGCAACTGGAAGGCTCCTGTCAATAAGAAAAACAAGTATCTTGGTCATTAATCTACCTCTACCATTTCTGCAGGAGCAAACAGGGGGTTCCACAAAATCGCCAACCAAGATTTGTGGCAGCACACAGGCCATTTAACGTGTCATTATTAAAAGTAAATATTTATGTCTGCCTTGACACTAGCAAATAAAAGCAACCTAACAAAGGTTTAACCCTTTTGCTGCCTTAGCAGTTTTTGTTTTGCACACATGTTAAATAGATTTTAGGCCAGATCATGACTTAACACCCCACATAATAATGTATTTCCTGACAGCAGAGACGTTGTAGAATAAAATGGTGGTAGTTGTCAATTTTTATGTCACATGATATTAGTGCAGCTCTTTATCAAACCCAAAATTTCCATAGGAAATACAATTAAATTAATTTAAGTGCACAAAAATGCAATATATTACCCATTTTTATTGTAAAATATAAAAGAGGAGGTTGTGTCGAATAAATAGAGACCCAACATGTCAAGCTTAAAAATTGTGTGCACCCACGAAATGGTGAAAAACTACGGTACTCCAAATTGTCCATAAGCAACGCTTTAAAAGCCAGTACAGGTTTTCAGTGTAGAGTTGACCATGAATAATGTCCTTAGTATTGCTAAGTATTGCTCTCACTCTGGTGCATGCGGCAATACCTAACACATGTGGCGCAATTGTTTTCGTATATACGTACATCTGATGCGTGTTTGCATTTGTATATGTGTGTTTGCAGGGACCGGGACTTTAAAAACATTTTCAGGGTTATTCACAAAAGGGTGAAGAGTTTTGAGAAGGCAGGAGAAGTGAACAACCTAGGCCAAAATAGCTGATTTGCAAAAATTCTCCAATTCAGTTCACTTTCCAGTTCAGCTATGTTGTCCTAGATTGTTCACTTCTCCTGCCTTCTCCAAACTCTTCACCCTTTTGTGAATAGCCTTGTGAGTGTTTTGCGGGGACAGGGACTTTAAAAACATTGAGTGTTTGTAATTTTATTTAACTTAATTTGTTTACATTTTCTTTTTACTTGATTGCTATCACATAGAGGGGCTCACAAGCCCCCTATGTAACAGCAATTTAGTGGTAACAGGTGCTCTTTAAGAAGACATTAGGGGGCCTGAAGCTAATCAAGTGCAGATCATACTTGATCAGCTTCAACTCAGAAACAGGAAGTAATGAAATCATCTTTGCTTCTGGTTTCATTCAGTGGGGAGGAGACCAGCAAATGGATGTTCACTGGTATCGCACCCCACTACCCACAAACAACCGTGAGGATTGTGTTTATATGGGCCTACTGCTGCTGACGTATATCATACCTTAGTGGCAGCAAAATAATTAAAGTTTAACTGGAGCCAAAACTTTTTATTTTAGTTTTAAATAGAGTGGAGAGGGATTCGCAGTCAGGGATTTACTGCTGTCTGTGTCCCTCTCTATTTGTTCTGGTGACTGTTATCACTAAAAATAAAGAAAATCCCAAATTTTAGGTTGTCATCAGAACAGGAATACATTCGAAATCTTCCAATGAGGACACTAGTTCTGGTGACTCTGCTGACCGCCAGGGATTTCCCTCTCTTTGGAGGGATTTCCCCTCACTTCCTCTTGTGGCTACCAGACAGGAAGTGAAGGGAAAGCTATTGTAAAAAAAAAAGTTGGGGTTATAACCCATTTTACTCTATTCAAAGGTAAACACATTTTTTGGCTTCAGTTCTACTTTAAAAGAAACCCCCTTTGTGATAGACAATTCACATAACAAGCCCTCTTTATGGAGACATCAGGGGTCTCTAAGACCCCTAATGTCACCTAAGGACCCCCAGAGAAGCTGATGAAGCAGAGATCTGCTTCATCAGCTTCTCGCCATCATCTGTGACAGGAGAGTGACACTGAATGCAGGAAGTGATGTAATATACATCAATTCCTGCATTTGGGGACCGTATAGGAGATCAAAGGGAGATTGTGTACTGATCTCCCTTTGATCTCGACTTTACATTTCTGACAGTTTCCCCACACTCGTGTGCGCGCTGGGCACCGTACACGAGTGTGGGGAGAGGAAGGACGTCTTAAGACGCCCTCCTGCTCCTATAAGGCTCCCGTCCCGTCAGGAACGGCCATGGATGGGAGGTGGTTAAAATTGTTAATAACAAAAGTGCTCAGAGCTCTAACTTTTCAAACTTGCATGTGCTCGCCATCATTTGATGACCGAAGACTGATCCCAGTAGAATTCAATATATATTATACTTACAAAAGAATGAGGTTTGCAGATCGAGAATGTTCTTGTAGAAGTTCATTAAGCCTTACTTGTCTGTAACTCTGCAAGTGAAGAAAGACATTTAATAAAACTGACCACTTCATAAATGTGACACATAGTTTTATAGTGTTCCTGCTAATGTAAAATTAGTTGTGTCCATATACTGTAATAAGATGTGCAGGTTAAGATCTTACTATCCACCATTTTTGCCAAATGATCTGCACACAATAAAGGAACAGAGAGAGCTCAGAAACAATAAGTGTTTTGCTTATCTAAGGGCTTCTTCATACCATAATACATTATAATGCACATCACAAGAGCATTAAATTGCTGGTTTTTGCAATGCATGACAATGCACTGTAGATGTGGGGTGTCTTGTGACACAAAATTAACTGCACCTAACAAACATCTGCAGGGTGTTGCATCCTGACATCAACGTATAGCTGCATATGCTCTGTGAATTGCCCGTGCTGAACAAAATTGGCATTTTAAAGAAGTACATAACAAAGACCCGTCGGTTATGACATTTTATGGAGTGGATAGAAGATATGGCCATTGGAGGGGCACTAATAAAACTCGGATGATTTCCAGAAAGGAAACTAAATGGATTTTTCTTTTAGACACATTGAAACCTAGAGGGTTAAACATTGAGTTGGATATTAATTGTTTTATTAGTAATAGTTAATTATAATGTATTATTATGAGGAGTACAATTCCTTTTATTTATAAAAGTTGATTTTAATTAATGTATTACTATAGGTGGCTGCAATTTTATTTGCA
The DNA here is from genome assembly GCF_000935625.1 of Nanorana parkeri. NCBI lineage: Eukaryota > Metazoa > Chordata > Amphibia > Anura > Dicroglossidae > Nanorana > Nanorana parkeri. The sequence continues at coordinate 265,989 of NW_017307929.1, read as the reverse complement.
TTTTTATTTCCATTGCTATTAAAAAGATATATATGGGAGGAAGACTGGGAAAGGGCTATTATGTGGGTTGAATTAGAGCAATCAATCTACTGAGTATGGGTACGATTGATTGAAGGGGTGGGACTGACATGTAGTGATTTGCTTTTGCATTTGGAATGGATATAAAAGACAGGTATAGACAGCGTGCTCGTCCCTCTTGATAAAGTCGTTGGTGACGAAACATGTCGAGTACGAGCGCGCTAGCTATCTACCTGTCATTGATTTGAATGATACACCTGATGGTGGTATTCTGAAAACCGGAGAGGTGAAAAAAGTATTTGCAAAGACTGAGACGTGCTTTTTTTGGACATCGGTGGCTTACATTAGTTGTCATGTAAGTTTTTTATTGGTGTTTGCGCAATAAATGTATCCAAGGAGTTTATGCTATGTGCAGTGTCTTTTGCATATTTGAATAATCTAGCCTTAGATTGATATAATAACCAGGGGATAAGGAGATTATCTATATAGGGAGAGGAGACGATAAAACAAATTGAAAAGAAAGGAGTATAAAAGTGAAATCTGAAAAAAATCTTATTATCAGGGAAATAGGATGCGGAGGAGACATTGTAATAATCGTTTGTATTAAAGGCAGAATCTGGTGAGTGGACAAAAGAGATTGATTGCACGAAGGTGGAACACAGAGATAAAGGGGGTGATTTACTAACCTAAACACACGCACGCACTAGGTGTGTGTGATTTTCACACAGCAAAACATATTTATCAACTAAAAAGTCTCTAAAAGCATATTTCCACTAATGCCATATATGGAAAAATCATGCACATGATGCATATATAATGCTGCTTCACAGTTTACACAACAATGGTTAGCTCATGCATTTACAGTCCTGCATTCATCAACGCAAGCAACACAATGTAGAGCTAATTTACACAACATCACCTTGCAATTCATGCAGGGCTTTGCACAACACACCTGCTGGGTGTGTACACACTACAAAGGTGTCTAGATTCCACCAATAGATCATGCTGGGAGGGAACACACTACAGAGGTGTATACTTGTTCGTGGTGTGTTTATAAGGCTAGTAAATTAACCCCAAAAGAGTACTTATTTTGGTATCAATTGATCCATATTACTATTTTGATGAACTTTAACACTATATGGAATTTTCTTCCTTTTTTCTTTCTTTTTTTTTAAATTTCACTATTGAATTTATGGAATTTGTCTTTTTGATAAATCTTTCTGATTTTATTTCACCGATATATTGATTGTGTGTTATATAAAATTCAATGTTATTTTAGTTGTCACTTTCCTTTGCTGATCAGTTGGCGGTAGGTGTAGATATACACATAGGCAGATAGAGCAGGTTTATTTTGGACACTTAACAGCTTTGATATCAACCCAGGCATGGGAATTTTTCAATGAAATAGAACGAACAAAGGTGGCATTTCCAGATGTTATTACATTTTACAAGACAAAAATGTATTTACTAAACTACCTCATATGTGCAAATGGGGGGCAGACGTATTTCTTTCACAACCCAATAATGGAAAAAAGCGTCCAGAGCCAATGCAAAGATCTTTGGGAAGTCTCCCAAAAGATCCTTTCAAGATGTTATCGTACTCCACCTTGATTGTCCAAAATGTTCCCTTCTTCGTCCCCAGTATGTTGGCGGAACTATTGTCAAACTGGCCATATTTTGCACAATTGTTTGGTCATGCAAAAGTCTGACAAGCTTTTGGCATTCTATTTTTCATCTAATGGCTTCTTTCTCAGTCCATTTAATCTCACCAAAACCTCAACTGGCATTATTGAGTATTGGTATAGATAAATATCCTTCTACACAAAAATCCATCATTATGCATATTCTTTTCGCAGACAGACTCCTTATAGCTAAATATTGGAAATCTTCTGATGTTCCATCTATCCTGGAACTCCTCAATAAAGTCGCTAACCAATGCACATATGAGCGATTAATATCACGTAGACTAAATTCTCACCATTTATTCCTACATAGATGGAGCTTGTGGATCTCTTTTTCGTCTAAATGACACTTACGTGTAGATCTCTGTCTTTATTGTTTTTCTTGTATTATCGCTTTCTTTTTCTTGGGCCATCCAGAGCTAGTATTAGAACTAGATTTAGATTCCCATCCATTTCCTCTATATTGTCTTCTCTCCTTTTCCTGTCTCCTTCCAACTTCTTCCTTTCCTTCCACCTTTTCTCTCCTTCCACCCTTCCTTTTCTCCATCCTCCTATCTTCTTGTTCTTTCCTCTAAAATGTTTTACTTACTTCATCCTTCCTCCCTCCCTCGGGCCTCTTATGTTTTTACTTCTTCATGAGGAACTATAGGACTAGGTGTTTATTTGTCTTGATTTGTACATTTCTAGTTATTAGTATGTATGTTTACTCTTTTGTTCTGTTTTTCTTCCATATGTATTATGGCAGGTTATCATATGCCTGTTCAAGCTGTAACTTTCTTTTATATTTGATAAAAATCTAAAGTTTGAAAAAATAAATAAAATCTACTAATACATTTGACAAATGAGCAAAGACTTCTGCTGACAGTGGAGACAGTACGGGTAGTATTTGGTGCCAGTTAGATAAGAAATTTAGGGTTAATATCCCCTCCCTTCTTCACCTTTTGAGTACTCCCCTGCTACTTTGGTCACCTACTGTGAAAACAATACCTATACATTCTGCGTATTACAGACTGTATGACATTCTCCGCTTCTGCTAGTGCAACAGCGGGTGCTTGAGCAGCCAACTTTCAGGCCCAAGCGTTATCAGATGGCAACGAGGTGAGAGTCCTTAGCTTTGACCAGACCAGCTTTTAGTTTACATGGGGCTTTTTTGCTTTCCTCAAGCAGTCAGCGTGGCGGACGTGCAAAGGGACAGTGAATATAGGCCGTGCATGGGGGCAGGCATTGACAAGGTATAGCTTCACTTTATGGTTAGTGTGAGGGCTTAGGAGTTCACGGAGGCCCTGTCACCAACCTACAAAACTTGCACGTAAAAGCACAGAAAAATCAAGTTTTTAAAATGTTTACTTGCTGTGTTTTCTTTTTTATAAATTGTTTTTACTTCTTTTTAATGTGACTTTGAACTTGCTAGAAAATGTGACTGCTCTTGAAAGAGTAAATTTCCTAGCACAGCCCCCCCCCACTTCTTGTTTGTCATAGCCCTCTCTTCTTCTTGATTTCATCTCTGTGCTGGCCCAGCTGCTCTCCCCATCAGTTAATCCACCTAAATAAAACGTTTATTTAGCTCCTAGGGAAGGAGCGAAGGGAAATACTATAAAGTGTAATTCAAGTAACAGCTCTAAGTCTGCTGAGGGTTGCCGATATCACATCCAAGATGGTGGTACCCAGCAACAGTCTCAGGGATTTTGAATGTCTGGAAGCACAAGAAAGGCTTCTACAGACAAATAACATGCATTAAATACGTAAACTGCATATACATATAATCTTATGGGAATATTTTTGTTGAAGAGTGTGGTCTGGGAACAGGGTCTCTATAAAGGCTGATGTTGGGTTAGACTTTTAGGGGCACTTTTAAGTGTTGCAGTTAATTGTGGATTTAAAGAATACTGTTATGTCTTAGGGTTAGTGTGAAGTTTAGGATAAAGTGTTAGTGTCAAGGAATGGTTTAGTTTAGTTGGAGGCTAACCTTTAAGCCATTGTTTTAGGGGTTGGGTTAAGCTTTAGTGGGGGTGCCTTGGTCACAGTAAGGCTCACGTTAGGGGTCAGGGCATGAGGAAAACTTTTTTTATTACTATTTTTGGTGTTCAAATCATCACGCCAAACATTAGTAGAAACAAGTTCTTCTAGGCCGAACATAGGGTACCAACAAAGGAATATAAAATGTGTGTATCTGTACAGAACTGGAGTTAATTGGAATTTTGTACTGTGCCAGAATTATTGGTGGGAAATTGTCTCTCAATGCAAACTTTTACCTTCCCTCAGGTAAATGTTATCATACAATTGTTGTGTTCGTTAGGATATATCTAACAGCCTGCCATTGAAAACAGAGGAAATTAGAGTTATCTGTTATTTTGTGACACATAATAGTCGAGTACCTTCTCTCTGAACATTTCAATCTCAGAATCAGTTATTTTCCATGGGTTTTCTCTTCTTATTTTCTCAGCAGTGGGTACATCTTTGGCACTTTCATTGAGTCTGTAGGGTTCAATCATCTCTTCAAAAAACTTCCAGCTTCAAAATATGAACAAAAGACTGTTAAATGGAGGCCTTCTGGCGTATCTAGCTTTTTTGCAGTATGCCTTATGACATTTTGCATGAGAAAACAAATTACCAGAATTATCAGAAAATGAAAAAAAAACCTGCAATCACATCATAAACTGATGCTTTTCTGGAGGTTGTTAGAAATGGTTTGCTATTAAGGAAACAAAACATATATATTTTCATACAGCTATCCATAAATTTGCAAATGACAAGATGCACTTGGTAGTATACAGATGGAAAAATACAGCAAAGGATGATGAATATTTCAAATATAAATGTCACATGGGGAAACAATGTCATGCAGAAGGCAAGGAAACACTTAAAATGTTTTTGACACAAAAGCATACAATCAAAAATGTTTAGCTATTACTATGTGATTATTATGGTTTATTTGTGCTGGTTGAAATGCTCCTCTCATTTGCAGCCACGGTTAATGATCACATCACTAGAGCTAATGGTTTTAACTCTGACAGCAGTAAAAACTGAGTTCTAAGCTGAGTTCTGTAGACAGAAGTTACAAAGAGATCTGACAGGTAAAAATTTTTTTTTCCTTCAAACACATAGTCCATCTTTTACTCTACAGTACAAGGAGGCTTCTGTGTGTGAGCTGAGAGACTTGTGCCGCTGTTCTTGACAGTGATACCAGGGGACATATAGTAGTTTATTAGTGGGTTGGACCTGACTAAAGTACCCCCAAAGTAATCATTGATACTTATGCACCATACAAGGCCTTACAATGGTTGTTAATACCTTGACAGCGGGGTTGATGTTACTAAAGAGTACAGCAGATTCACTCTGCAAAGGAAATTTTCACTTTGCATGTTACTTTTTCGCAGCAGTATGCCCAGAAAATGAGGTGAAAATACACCTTGCAAAGAATACCCAATCACTTGCAAGGAAAATTTTTAAAAAAATGGATTTTTGCATGCACATAATTGGATGTTTTAAAGCAGAACTCCAGGCAAATGAAATCTTAACCCTTACAGTGGGGCTACCACTGCACTGCAAAGGTTAAGGGCTCGTTTTGTCTAGGAAGCTCAAAAAACCCTACAGTGATGGTCTATCCCTCTGCATCCTCATGTCCTATACATTGTATAGAACGTGATTACTCACAGGATCTTAGACCACTGGAGTGTAGGAGGAGAAAGGGACCGGTCTAAGAACAAGCCAGGATTGGGGTTTGGATGAGTATAACTTTTTTTTAGCTCCCTAGACAAAATGAGTAGCCCCACTGCAAGGGGTAAGATTTTATATACTTGGAGTTCTGTTTTAAGTCATCAAACTTTTATCTCTTTCACTAAGCTAAGGGAAAATTCCCTTGCAAAGTGAAAATCAACTTTGCTAAGTGAACAGCCTACACTACTATAGTAAATCAGCTCTAATGTCTCAACACTTGCTACAGATCCCTGTAACCCATGTGACCTTAACTTCTTTTCGTAAACAAAGCCTGAAGTCAGTCACAGGGGACTAAGCTGACCTTGGACTTACTTATATTGCAGATGCTATAAATGATCTCTTTTGATTTGATCTGTTTGCAAGTGAATGTTCACTGAGTGTAATAAGAAAGGTAAAGATGTGTTCCCTTCAATCAACCAAGCAAGTCCCACCAAAATCCCCTTTTTTTTCCTTACACTTAATTGGGTAATCAAAGTAGCATGACCAGCAGGACCACCAAATTACAGACAACAGAATGCAGCAAGGACCGCTGCAGTACAGCAATACCTAGATAGAAAACTGAAGTATTAATAACTAAACTCCTTAAATGAGAGTCAAGGATTAATGCTCAATTTTTACAGGAGTGCGCCTTTAATTTTATAACTAAAGGAAAAAACACTGTATTGGTAACAAACATTTCCTATAGTTGGTGTAACTTTCCGACCTGTGCAATACAATCATGTGTACGAGTACTTGTGATTACAATTCTGTAGCTATGATTTTAGACACAAAACCTTCACTAAGAAATAAAAAGGCAGAGAAACAGTGGAAAAGGTGCCAACGTTTAAAAACTCCATACCTTTCTTTACTTGGCTTCGTATTAATGTCTGAAACAATGTATATATCTGCAAATTTGATGCGGAATTTACTCAGAAGTGATGCCATCCTGCAGAAATAAATAACAAAATATGAGTGTAGTGTTACCATAGTTCTTCAAGTGGAACTACAACCTCCTATCACTTACAGTCAAGGAAGGTGCCATCTTAGCCTCTATTTGGATGTGATCGGCTATGTCACCAGCCATCTGAGGGCTTGAAAGTTTTTGTTTAAGAGTTGAAATAAGCACACTGGCAACCTTGACAGTTGGTTGCCTTAAAAGTAACAGCTTTGGAGACCATTAAATTGGAGGGTAAAGTTCCTCTTTCAGAGGTAAATGTAACCATCCATCTTTCTTTAGGTAGCATAGTATATAGATTAACTATCATTTGAATAAAAGGGTGACTGTAGATCCTAGTGAGAAGGTATATATTAAAGAATGTAAAAGACGTATACTATTGATGTTCTCCCTCTGTAAATAAATGTTGTTTACGGAATTTATAAAAACTGGAACAGACAGAATCTGGAGCATGTGCCCAGGGCAATCGTTAAGCTTCTCTCTTCAGTTTGTTCAGTTAAGCTTTGAAAATAAAATATAGACGCTGATTGGTTGCCATGGGCAACTGCTCTAGATTCTGTCTATTCCACTTTTGATAAATTCCCCTCAATGTCTGCATTTGATAGAAATGTGAAAACATGCGTAATTACATTAGTTTTTCATCTTCAATACGATTCACTTTTCCTCCAATAAAAATTCTCAGTTTACAGTCCTTCCATTTCTTTCTGAGGGTCAGAATATGTGGAATAAGAAGAGTCAAACCTGCAAAAAAACGCATTATTAATAGTCTTAAATGTCAATTATACATCCAGGGCCGTCTTTAACGCAGGGCAAAAGGGGCAGTTGCCCCGGGCCCAGTCACTGTTGTGGGGCCCAAAGCAGCTGCCCCTTGAGCCCGCAAAAGATACACACGTGTCACCGTTCTGTTTACTATGCGATCCGCATTGCATAGTGTTGCTTTGCCCCTGCCGTATGCTGCATAGCGCGACTGCGTGATGTGCCGTGCGGGGTGACGTCCCCCTATGACATCTCCTCCTATCAACTATTTTGGAGAGCGAAAGTGCATGGCGGGGGGGCCCAAGAAAATGTTTGCCCAGGGTCCAATCAATATTAAAGACGGCCCTGTATACATCAAGTACATATCAGTAGGGATTTTATTACAGGCATTTACAGTATATAATGCTGACAATTTACGCAGTGTATTATATACGGTATACTCGCATTCTTAGTCCCTGTTCACACCTTCACAATCTGGGAACGCGTGTCGCATTCGAGCACATGCGCTTGTGTACATTTTTTTCCACGTTTGTTGTGGGAAAGCAACCCATGTAGCAGATTCTGCTCCAGATGTACTGCATTTTTCAACACATTTAACACGCGTCAATTTATGGAAAAAAACATGTTTCCATGGCCGCATTTGGGGGGCCATTAACAAGTATTGGCACTGCAAGTGCATCGGACATATTTGATGCATTCCGTGAACGTTCGTCAATGTGTACGACAGGCGTACATTCACGGTATGCAAAGTTGTGAACAGGTACTTAAAGTTACAGTAAACTCAGGAGTTGATTCCTGTAAAAGTGCAGGTCCGGTAAAAATGATGTCCTACAATCTCAATACAAATTAGTAAACTGAACGTGGGATTGTAGTCCATCACTGGAAGGGAGCTTGGAGCGTGGCTACTTTACAATGCATTTTTAAGATTTAGCATTTAGTGTCACTTTAGGGCAGGGGTCTCAAACCTCCGGCCCTCCAGTTGTGGTGAAACTACAAATTCCATGATGCATCTCTCTTTGGGAGTCATGTCTGTGGCTGTGAGAATCTTGCAATGCCTCATGGGATTTGTAGTTCCACCACAGCTGGAGGGCCGGAGGTTTGAGACCCCTTCTTTAGGGGCTTACAAGAGCTTTTCACCTATACACAACCACACAAGTGTCTAAACAGACTTCTGATATTTCCCTTTTACAATAGAAAAAGAGATTGAGGAAAGAATCCTCAATCTCTTTTTCTACAGCCCCAACACTGAATGAACAGGAATCCTGTATACATTACTGAGTGTTCCTGTTCATTCATAAATTGTCGATATAGTATGATTTACTAAGTACAAAATCATGAATGAATAGGAAGTGATGTAGATCACTTCCTATTCATTCATAACTGATACATACGGGTCTATCCACTAAGCTGCCGTAGGCAGCCGAGTGAATGACTGACCTGAAGTGAAGTGAGCCAAACTCACTTCAGGCTGGTACGGCTGATTTCAGCGGTATATCGGCTGAAATCAGCCGTACATCGGCTTGCTTCGCATAGCTTCGGGTTGGCCGAACATGCACAGCATCTCATCCCAGGAGAGAAACACTGCTTTTTCTTTTTTGTCTGGCTGCTCTGCTGCCGTCAAAAAAAAACTCTCCCGGGCGCTCTGGGAGCCTTCCGCTCCCGGCCGCCCAGGAGAGAAAAACACTGCTTTTTCTTCTTTTTTTAATTTATTCTGACACGGCTCCGTGTCAGAATAAAAAAAAAATATATATTTTTTTTGCCCATTGGAATGCATTGCTAGATTGCTATTGGCTATTTCAATTTGCAATAGCCAATAGTGAACTAGCATTGTACCCGCCCTCTGCCGATGGACCTGATGGAGAACTGCAGTAGAGGGAGGGTACAATGCTAGTTTACTATTGGCTATTGCAAATTGAAATAGCCAATAGGAATCTAGCAATGCATTCCAATGGGCAAAACATTATTCATTCATTTTTTTCTATTCTGACACAGCTCCGTGTCAGAATAATAAAAAAAAAAAATATATATTTTTTTTTTTTATTATTCTGACACGGAGCCGTGTCAGAATAAAAAAAAAATATATATTTTTTTTTTTTATTATTCTGACACGGAGCCGTGTCAGAATAAATTAAAAAAAGAAGAAAAAGCAGTGTTTTTCTCTCCTGGGCGGCCGGGAGCGGGAGACTCCCCGAGCGCCAGGGAGAGTTTGCTGTTTGGAGATCAGTGTCCCTGGTTAGCAGGTAACCATTGACGCTGATCTCTCTGCAAGTGGCTGGAGCCAGCCTTCGGCTTTCAGCGCGGCTCAGTCGAGCTGAGGCATATGCGTTCGGCTCGGCTGAGCCGCTCGGCCACGTTTGGGAGCTGTACGGGCTAAAGTGAATAGCCCATACAGCACCCCTTCGGTTCTACTGAACTGAAGGGGTCCTGGGGCCGAAGCTAGCCGAACGTTCGGCCGAAGCTATGGCTAGATCCTTCGGCAGCTTCGTGAATAGACCCCATAGTAACTCATACTAAGTCCAGTTATGTACAAACATTCAGCGATCACTGATCGCTAAGTGCTTGTATACCGCACTCCATCCTTGATTGGCTTTCACAGGCTGCAGAGCATGCGGTGCGGGAGGAGAGCTCGGTCTCATTTGACAGCTGACTCCTCCCCCTCACCTGTTTCTTGGCCTCTTGTGACAGCTGACAGCTCTCTCCGGCCACACACCACTCTCCTGATCTGTTACAGGATGCTGAGCGGGGTGGTGCTGAAGGAGAACTCCTCCTGTGACACGTTCACATCGCTCTCCTCCCTGCCCTGCTTGGCCTCCTGACAGTTTCTCTCCTCCACGCTGGATGCTGCGCTGTGCCAGAGCGGTGCACAGCAGGGAGGAGAGAAACCACTGATGCACCGCAATTTTTGCCGAAAGATGGCAATTTTGGCATCTTGCCCAAAGTGCCACTTTTGGCTGATATGTTTTGACGGGCGAAATTTCGGTGCATCCCTATGCGATATAGAATTTTTTTATTTTCTTTTGTGATTTTGAAAACTGGCTAAACACATTCTTCTATGTTTTATTAATAGCATCACAAAAATATTGTTTTTCTTTTCAACACTTTCCACAGCACTACAAATTTCAACTAGTAGAATGTTGTGTGGATGGATTTAGAATATGGCTGCATTGTATAGTTTTATAGTAATGAAGAACCTGTTGTTGTAGATCCATTTGCTCACACCCGTTTTCCAGAGCTTTTTTTTATTACTATTGCTGCATGTGTCTCACATTTTAACCAATCCCAACTATTACTGGGAGAAACATACAAGCTGCTCTGACCAGTGGCGAATGGCTTGCTATATGTGGAGACACTGAGCTTGATTTACTAAAGGAATAGAGACTGTTCACTTAGCAAAATGTATGTTCTCTAAGCTCAGCAAATAAAATGAAATGATGTTCAATTCAATCAACAAATGATGCATTAGTAGAAATCCTGGTTTTCTTTATTCCCACCTGATTGGGTGTTCAGAGTAAATTGCCTCTTCATTAGTAAATCAATCCCATAGTCTGATTACACTGCTATGCTGCAATGAGCTGTCTTCGACACATTGCACACCAGGAAAAATAGATTGCTATCTTTGACTACTAGAACGATCTTATGGGTACTTAGTGTCCAGGTGCCCCATTTAAAGAGCAATTGTGATGATGGTGACCTAGTGGGGAGGCAATTATTTATGATATATGTTTTTGTATTGTTCTTTAAATACTGCATACCAGCCTTTTGTATGTATGTTTTCTTGACATTTAACAGTCACAATAGGTATTGTTTCTATTGATGTTCAATGTAAACTGACTCTTAATCTTCAGTAAATCAATCCCATATTCTGACCACACCAGTTTTGTCCCATATTATTAGATATCTGACCTAAGTAACATGATTTGTTGTGTTGGCATATATACCGTTTTTAATTTTAGAGAACCTTAGTTTGCTAACAGACCCCCATAGACTACAATCTCATGTTTAGTTTACTAATTTTTATTGAGATTGTAGTCCATCACAGAAGTGAGCTTGGAGCGGTGGCTACAACACACACAGGGACTTGTATTAGTGGCAGGATCACCGGGTGAAAAAAAATAAAAGAAATATGAAATATAAAAATGAATGCATCCACTAAGTCTAAGGACTCATAAGCTGCAATATATTACATTTTTTCTCTTAGTTTTAGATACACTATAGGTTAGCACTCACAATTTTAGACATTATAGTTATATTAACAAAGTCCAATTCACCGTCAAAAACACAGTAAGCTACAGAAAAAAAAGAGGCATAACATTTTTTTATATGTCTAAACTGTATCTAAACCCCTCAGAAAGTTAATATACTGCAGCTTACCAGTCTTTAGATCTGGTGGCTGGATTAGTTTTCTTTTTTACTTTATTTTCACCTGGTAATTCTGCGATTTACATGCCTTCTGTCCTTCAGCCCCCCAAGATATCTATGGAGGGAGCCATGGTTCTCACCCAGGCTGAACATCAAACATGTTTACCTTTGTTTGTGTGCATTACATGGAGGTGGGAAGATTAGTAGTTTACTTAAGAAAAATAACGTTTTATATTTTGCGTTTAACTCACAGCAGGTGAGATATTTCTAATAAGATCAACAGATATTGTCTGTACTAATTTTCTGAAAAATAGAAAAATAAGGCAGCTACCACATCTAAGGACTGGTCAGCTGCAATATATGAAATACTTGTTCTTGGGTTTCATTATCCTTTAAGTTATAGAATTAAGTTCTGCTCCTCGGAAGGCCTGTGATATTCCTTTTATAGGAGCCAGGCACCCTATACTGAAGTTAGATTGACTATCTTTTAGAGTATCAGCAACATGTTCAATTACAATAAATTAGTTAGCATTGATTAATTCTAAGAATGTAGTCACAATATTAGAGCTTAAAATGTTATAGTATGTCACATTCTGTGTGCCTCAGAACACGACACTGGGACATTCTGCATAGTTTTATGTGGCAGATTGCTGTCATCTCCTGATACAAGGTACTGGTATTAATTGCCATATGCAAATGCTCTACTTAATAATGTACATGTCTTTGTTCCCTTATGTTTATCAATGCCTATTATTCTTTCTACCATGTATTCTTTGTTTAAATCAATAAAAACTTATTGAATGAAAATGTTACAGTATATCTTACCGCCATCATCAAAAAGCCACCACACATCAATTGTGCCTTTGCCTTGCCTCTTCTTAAACTGCTCACTAGCTTCTACAAGTTTTTGGTTGTATTCACCAACTGGCATTGTTGGAAGAGTGTTGACATCTGAAAAATACAGCAAAATGTACTAATGCTAAGTCTGCATAGGGAGCATATATATTAAAAGAAGGCTGCAGGCAGAAAAATGTGGGCTTGCTGCCTTAGCCTTGGTTCAAATACTTTATGATTCACTAACACAATACAAGTATGATGATCAGGAGTTCTTACTTCCTTCCGATTTTATTGGATGCATACATCTACTCCTCACTTGACAACCTACCTGTTTAACGACAGCTCAGAGGTACGATCAGCTCTCCGACCAGTCGTTATTGTACACTGTACAAGAACTTGGGTATTTACAGTATGCAAACCTAAGTAATCGACCAATCATTGAATTTCAAAGTATACGCTGTTCAATCCCCAAAGTTGGACAACACCGACCTAACCGGTCACATCAATCAGGTGCAGGCTCCAAACATACATGCAGGTGTAACACAATCCTGAAATTACAACATAGAGCTGCACATCCAACAGTTCATGGAAAAAAAAAATCTCTGATTAATCCTATCTGGTGGATCACATGAGAGGCTATAGAATTGGTGTGGGATGATTTTACCCAGTACTTGGATGGTATGAACTTTCCATAAATCTAAGTAAGTGACCGTTCGAACTTACAACCATCTCTCTGAAGGATTGGTATTGTACACTTTACCATACCATATACCACATAAGAGCTGATTTCCTCTATTCCTTGCTTAGTGATCAGATCAGTTTCCTTTAGAATGGTGTGTGTAACTACACTTTACACATGGATCTTTACCCTAAAGGAAACCTGTACAGAGATAGAGATGGGGAACTCTTTATTAAAATGGCTATCTTAGGCTTTATTACTTTCTGAATCTCTAAGCCAGAACAAGTACAGACACTCATCACTTAACGACCATGTACTGTACTTACAACTAGGTTGTTGAGCGAATTTATTCCGACCATGTACTGTACTTACAACTAGGTTGTTGAGCAATTCGCTCAACAACCTAGTTGTAAGTACAGTACATGGTCGTTAAGTGATGAGTGTCTGTACTTGTTCTGGCTTAGAGATTCAGAAAGTAATAAAGCCTAAGATAGCCATTTTAATAAAGAGTTCCCCATCTCTATCTCTGTACAGGTTTCCTTTAGGGTAAAGATCCATGTGTAAAGTGTAGTTACACACACCATTCTAAAGGAAACTGATCTGATGCCACTAAACTGGAAATGGCTGGTGCATATAAGTTTCTGCACTTTGTGCTCCTTCCAGTGCATTACTTGATAAAGGAAATCAGCAACTTCTGCTTGTGTTAAACGGTTTTGAAAGTGTTTTTAGAAGAAAAGGGTTAAAGTAAAAATAAGGATTAGAAAATTGATTAGAGTGGCCATGGAGGTCTGACATGCTTGACTGTGCCAAAACCTAGCATCTTTGGAGAAATTCAGGCTTTTAAGACAGTTGCCATGTAGGACCTCCCCCCAAATATATCATTTTACATTTAACACACTCACCTAAGAGTTTGAACAAGTAACATCTATAACTATTACAAGAGACATTCATTTCTATTATCATGGAACACCTCAGCTTGACCGAGAGCGCTCTAGAGTGTAAGGAGACCACCTGTCTGTCTACAGACTGAAAAACAAGTCCTTCCAAGGACATTCTAACAACCCATTTCAAGGACTGTTCTAAAAACATCTTTGCAAAATCAAATAGCAAGCAAACCTGTTATATAAGGAACCTAATATTACCATATAATCACTTAATGATGTCATTTTAATCAATAGTAGAGCATACAATAATTATTTTTTTCATCATTCTGTGCAAACCTTGTGTGACAGCTCAGGTAAAAGATCTTCATATTAATTTTTTAGGTGGAAATTAATTTGACTGTAACATTCCACATACACTTGCATATTAAAATGAGAACCTTGCAAAGTTTAGGAAATGTCACTTTCAATTATTTAGTAGATGGACATTTATAGCACACATTATTTAATAGTAACAATCTGCACTACCTGCGTGTGTTTTATAATTGTCTCTGTCTTTCAGCATGTTACCCACTGTTGCTAAAATGTCTCCTATATTTCAGGACAGGGAACTGCACAGCTCATCAGACAATCGGTGAAAGCACATCAGACACTTTCAGAGTATTGCCTTTGTCCAGTCCATTCTGTGACATTTAACTCTACATAAATAATGGATAAGCCATCGCACAAGCAAATGAAAATGACGGAGTGCTGACTTTTATCTTGTGGAATGCCAACATGTACAAAACACAAGTTTCCGAAATAGGAATACTACATTTTGTGCAGTACAGCGTGCTGTAGAATAAAGAGGAAAGGTCATTGTCACTTTTGTAATCCCAGTTGGTCATTGATTCTGACACTGTCTCTCATGCTGTATTGTTGCTTTAGTCTCATAGGTGTGAATCATTGATTATTTACTCATCACCTAGAGCAGTGGCACTATGGTACTAATCCTCCCAGGATGCAGAGCTACTCTCACCACTGTGGCCCAAAATGGGGCACTATTTATTCCACTGACATTAGGGATTGGACGCTATGCCTTCTATTGATACCGACGATGGGGCACTATTCCTTCCACTGAAACCAACACTGGGGCATTATTCCTCATCCAACTACTCGCATACACTGGGTCATTGTTTATTCCTACTGGCACTGGAGCATTTTTTACTACTTAGGTCTGAAGGGCAGTGAACTGGCCCTTTGTATAGAAAGTATGAGGACCACCTTCTCTAGAAAATGCATACACTTCTCCACCTGAACACTTCTCATAAGCCGAAATTTTGAAAAAATACTGTATATCTGACTCAGCTCTAGATGTAGGAGGCTGCAGATCTGAATTACTTTCAAATTTTCCTGCTCCCCAATTCTCTTTTTAGAAGCTAGTGCAAGCACTCCTAGCTAGCCGAAGGATCGGCCGAAGCTACGACCAGATCCTTCGGCAGCTTCGTGAATAGACCCACTAGTGTCATTCTAATCTGATAGCAAGCTTAAGTGTTTATAATTACTTTTATATTTACATGTTTTTACCAGCAAATCAATCTTTGCATCTGAAAAAGCTACTAACCCTACATAACAGCTTACTCTTTTTTCTGCCTATTTAAAAATGATCTATACCTGTAAATAGAAAAGCTTATTTCTCCATTTTCTTTTAGATTTAGCCTGTCTTTTTTCACAAAACCAAGATGCATATTACATAGTTACATAGTTACATAGTATTTGAGGTTGAATAAAGACACATGTCCATCAAGTCCAACCTATTGTGTGTGTGTGTGTGTAAAGATCCCCGAGTCATCTCGTTTTTAGGAGTACTTGTACCCCTGTATATTACCGCTTCAAAAGCTTCTTGTTTTTAAAAGCTCCTCCAGTCTTTCTACCATTTTTCCCCCCAGGAATGCTGCACCTCCCCCATTACACATTGTAGATTCAGAGTTGCTTTCTACGTATGGCTTTCAGAAATGTGGAGTAATACTTCACCGCACCTTCAGGGGAACAAATTACTTTTGTTCTGCAGCATCAGTTCCTTGTGACTTAGTGGGGTTGATTTACTAACCTTTTAAACACACCACGAACGTGTATACACCTCTGAAGTGTGTTCCCTCCCAGCATGATCTATGGGAGGAATCGAAACACCTTTGTAGTGTGTACACACCCAGCAGGTGTGTTGTGCAAAGCCCTGCAATGAATTGCAAGGTAATGTGGTGTAAATTAGCTCTATGTTGTGTTGCTTGCGTTGATGAATGCAGGAATGTAAATGCATGAGCTAACCATTTTTGTCTAAACTGTGAAGCAGCATTATATATGCATCATGTGCATGATTTTTCCATATATGGCATTAGTGGAAATATGCTTTTAGAGACTTTTTGGTTGATAAATACGTTTTGCTGTGTGAAAATCACACACACCTGGTGTGTGTGTGTGTTTAGGTTAGTAAATCACTCCCAGTGTCTCAGAAAGCAATTACATTGATATATGGCTTGTCACCGGGGTGCTAAGAGAGGAGATTAGTAGCGCTTGACATCTCCAACATTGCCCAACAGAGTGTAATGGTAGGGGTGATCATACCATCAAAGATTTGAGATGTATCTATCGAAAAAACTTTTATCTTCCTACAATGGATAATAAAATAATTCCCCATAAGTGTTATTTATATTTATATTACATTAATACAAAAAAACAAGTAATTGTGCAGCCACTTGACAATAACCAGGGATTTATTATCAATTGCTACATTTTCTTATAGTATTTTACACCTGTATTGCCATAATATGTAATGTTATACATTATATTTGATAGATCCATTAGTGACTATCTACAAATTATTTTGCCTGTATTAAAGGTGTGCAATGCTTAGCTCATTGACCAAGAATCTGAACGGCAATCAACCAGTCAGGCACCAATCAATTACTTTTAATTTGCCCAAGTCCTCTACCCTTTACAGTTTGGTACTTAGCTCTGAGACAGCCCATACTGAACAATAGTTGGATGGCCATTTGCCAACAGACATACTTAAAGAGGAACTTTACCCCATATCTTTAAAATAACAACAAAGACACCTTTGAGAAATTAGGGATGCACCGATACCAAGTACCATACTCGGTACAAGTACAAGTACAGATACTTTTTGAGCTCCAAGACTAGACTAGAAAAAAAATTCAAAAGTTAGGAGGCAGCTGTCATTTGTAAGGAGCACACGGAGCTCCTGGGATTTGTACATCTCTGTTTTAATGTATGATTTTTTTAATAAATATAAATAAAGGGATGCACCGATACCATTTTTGCAAGTACAAGTACTGATACATTTTATTGTCATGTGACAGTTTTTCTAAAACAAATCGACTAATGATTTCAGGACAGTGGTGGAGCGCCAGAGCCAGGTCCCAGCTGCAACCGCTGCCACCCTGGTACTTCTCATGAAAATGCCAAGTATCGGCAGTGGTATCTGAAAAGTATTAGTGCATCCCTATCAGAAATGTTTAGTAATGACAATCTACAAACACATACTTCTAGATAATTTCCAGTTTTCTATTCTTTGCATATCTTATTTTTCTTTTCCTCCCCTTCTTCTCACAGTGACAATTTTTACTAAGAATAGAATAATATGTCTCCCTTTACCTCCTGGAACTCTGACACATATGATCATGCACATCATCTCTTCCAGATTACAGATGAGATTTCACAGCAATGCTCTGCTGATGTAACCTTCCCAGGATGCAATGCTTTGGCACATTACATCACTAGTGCCCAAGAGGACCAGGAAGTGGAAAAGCAATAATTGTAAGTAAAGGAAAAATATGTTTGTTTAATTAATGAATGTCAGATGATTTCATATCAGCATGTAGAGCTGCATGCTGAGGTGATTTTTAGTGAAAGGGGATAAAGGTCCACTTGAACATTGTCATTGTTTATTCTAAAGTGCTAGAACTTATGACCTTCTGTTAATAATTCATGGTTAATAGGCTTCGATGGGTAAATGCAGTGTGCTTTTGACATCAGTTTGAGACGCTTTTAGAATTCATTGCAGGTACATTTGACCTCTAGTTTACCTGCATTTGACTTGCTTCAAGCTGCTTTTATGTAGACTTGTATGGGCAGAAAAGTAGTTCTGGAGCAAAAGCCGATTGACACAAACCTTTACAATGACACATAAAACTTAACACATGGTTTTGCTGTTAATCAGCTGATTTTAGAAAATTGGTGCAAAGATGCCCAGAGTAAAAATAAAGCAGCTTTTCAGAGCAGCCAATAAAGTTTCATCTATTTAATAAGACTAGATAGCAAACTCTTAGGCCCCATTCACACACGAATCGTCTTGCACGTACAGCTCCGTGCTGCGTGCGGGGCCGTACCAAGTAGCTGCCGGGAAGGACAGGTGCTGCGTGTGATTAGAATGCAGCCCCCGTCCTTCTCTATGGGGCTACGCGGCCGTACGCCCCCCTACGCTCACCTAATTTGCAGGTCCGTAGGGGGGCGGGTGATCGTATTCATACGCCGCCAGAATGGATCCTGTATGCGTCCCGGCCAGAAAACCCGCATCCCTAGGGACCTGCAAATAAGGTGAGCGTAGGAGGGCGTACGGCCACGTAGCCACATAGAGAAGGACGGGGGCTGCATTCTAATCACACGCAGCACCTGTCCTTTCCGGCAGCTACTTGGTACGGCCCCGCAAGCAGCACGGAGCTGTACGTGCAGGCCGATTCGTGTGTGAATGGGGCCTTAAAAGTGACCCAATCATTTTAGATATATTTTCATTTAGTCCTTTGGTTAGAATTTAGACCTATGACTTTTCCATCTAAGCTGTACAATGGTAACACATATTTAGGGCATCTATATATGTTCATTATGCTGCTCAAACCTCATCCCTGAGCCCGCCGCTCTAAAGTTATCATGGGAGCTATTTAAAAAAACTGGAACAAAAGTGGTGGTGTTGTTCAAAGTGATCAATCAGGTTTTGGCTTTTATTCTCGGGGGGGAAGAAACAAGTTGTAATTATTCACTTTTTTGTTCCCATTTCTTTTCTTCAATTTTCATAAATATCTCTCATGAAAAAAATCACAGCTTTGAACAAACTAGTAGGCTTAAATGCAAAAACACATATGTGTTTTTGTTCCTATGTGTGGCCATTCCTTCCCTTCAACATTTCATACCTGAATATTTCTGAACTCTAAATCAGGAAAACCAAAACTCATCTCCTATGATGCAAAAGGGACTCTCTCTACTTATTCTGCTTCAAGTGTATTGCCATTTCTGCAGCCAAATTGGAATAACACCTATATTATATTTGTTATATGTCCCCATTCACATAACATAAGCTAAAAAAATATTTAAAAAATGCTTCTTGCAGTTTAATTGCATTTACTTCGATTAGGGTCTCTAGGCATCTAGGCATTTTAAGGGTTAACATTTCTATTTGCTTCTCCTTCTTATATTAATCTTAGGAGGGGCTGTGAGGGGTTGTTTATTATATTTTGTAAATTAGATTTGAACACAGCCTGGCCTATCAAAGGGTTAAAGGATTAAAAGCTTGGCTTGTGTATTGTATGTTAGTGAAGTTAATGAGTGAAGCACAATCCTCAAATTTCAGTCCTAAATCTTTCCATAAGGACAGATCACCATGAAGGTGCTCAGAAAAACTGGAATCAGCCATCTTGGCTGCAGCAACAAAACATCTAAAAGGTAAGAAATATTTAAAAAATAATAATTTTTCACTATGCTGTGTGAATGGGAACATACAGTATAACAAACATATAGAAGGGTTTTCTCAAATTGTACTGCAAAAGTGGAAATACACTTTAAGATGTGATATTACTTGGTGTAATCTAACGGGGAGAGCAGAGACATTGAGCCTGATTTACCCACCGATGTAATGTCTCCCAAAACAGTAACCTTTAAGGCATGCCAACTGTCAAAATTGTCAGTGTGCTTATTTCAGCTCTCAACCAAACTTTCAAGCTCTCAAATGGTTGATGTCATAGCTGATCACATGTGCAGCACCATGGCAACTGCAATGCAAATAGAGGCTAAGATGGCACCTTCCTTAACCGTAAGGGATGGTAGGTTCTAGTTCCTCTTTAATAGGTTAGAATCTTCACACAATAAACTGTGAGGACATTCACTTCACTTATAAATTGGATAATTTACATGAATATTCACACAAATAATTGTTTGTTACATAATGCACTAGAGGAATTCTAAGATCTAGTATATTAGCTTCCACTGCAAGTAAAAGAAATCCCCATATGAAATGGTTGTTTACCAATTCCAAAAGACCTGGCTCATCTTAGATGAAGCCTCATTTGCAAGTATTAAATGCATTGTTTTCATTTAAGCAAATTTCCCTAGGAATAGAATTAAGATAAACATCCAAAATACTGTATATCAAATTGAGTTAGGTACTACAATTTAGTGTAATGTGATATGGATTACCGCAATACTTCACACATAATGTAATCATAATATTCCAAAAGATAGAAACAATTTCAGAATATCAAAGAGTTTGGATTGGAAAGGCATTGCCTGAACATCAGTCAGTCACATTTTACTGATATGTATCAGAATTTGTCTGATTGTTGCTATTTTTCAGAGGATAAATAGTGTTTGACAAGATAACAGTAGTGCTTCTCTAATCCAAAGTGTGCCAGTGTATCTAAATCAATGACCCTGTCAACACTAGCGATCACAAATTGATTGCATGCATCTGGTAGTAAAATCAGTTTTGGTCAGGAATAAAATGACATAAGAAACAAAACGTGTGATTGTTTTCAGGGTAAGTGACATGGTTCTGAAACAGCAGTTGATGAAGTGATTAAATGGCTCGTTGCCATGAAAACTGTACATTATGTACATTATTTTTATAGAAGAATCATTGTGCTGGGCTTGTTTTTCTGATAGTACACACAGGCCTTCAAAGGGTGCTTTTGTTCCATGTGAAATTGGCTGTCTGCCACAGAACAAGTAAGGATGAACCTGGTTTCCTTGTAGGTTTTATTCACCACCTCTGTCTGTGTGCATTCAAGATAAGAGTTATTGCTGAATAATAGTAATCTTGTGGCTTGCGTACAACTTGTCTTTCACTTCTTTATAGTGTAAAGTGGTAGTGTCTCTGCATTTGTGATCTAATATGTCAGTAGCTGGCAACCAGTTGTGAGCCACATGTTGGGAAATTTCACCTTTAACAAAAAAATAATAAATGCACACTTATTCATAAATGAGGTTTTTGCATGAGAGCCTCTATTGGATTCCAACCATGATCAGTAGACTCTTCCTCCCGTCCCTGTCCATATGGACGCCCCACTGCAAGGGTTAAGATTTGATTTGCCCAGAGTTATGCTTTCTCACGTTCTAAGTGTTCACAACAGTATCAGAGGGATATAAACTACTTGTTACTTGTTACGGTTATGCAAATTCAAAAGTAGCAACCGATTGCATCAAACTTTTTTTCCCAGTGAAATAATTGATTATGCTTTTGATGAAATGTGATTCAAATTACCCTCTAATTTCACCATGTAGCACACGGCCTGTTCGCATCAGATGCATTGAGCTGCACTGGGCAGCCGTGCCCAAAGCCATCCAAATGCACACTCTATCAGGCTTCTTCTCTCATTCCCTATTAAGTTAGTTCACACCATGGCATTGGAGTACTTTTTTTTACCACTCTACAACACATCACAATACGCTGCAAATAGAACTGTAATAGAACTAAATGAAATGTCACTGTGTGACATTTCAATAAAGCTAAAAAAAAGTAAACAGTGCAATGTGCTGTAATCAGCACATTGCACTGCTCCCTTCACACTGTTCACCGGTGGCCATGCAGTAGAACGGCCCCCTATGTTAGGAGCATGCAATACTCCTAGCTGTTGCACCCAGCACATGTTAAAGGGAAGTAAACTCTGTCATCATGGTGAACAAAACCCCTAAGACTTAATTTGCTAATGTCTGCTATTGCCAAACAAAACATCCAAACTGTATAATTTCTCCAACTTTGTTTTCTGGTATTGTTCCCATTACCCCTCACTCATGGTCCCACCTTGCTTTTATCTCAGTGCTTGCTTCCCCATTTGCTTCTTCCGCCAAGCCTCTCTTTTATTAATAATAAGCCTATCAACATTAACAGCAAATCAAAGTTTACTACAAGAGTAAAGCGATAATCTGCTGAATTTAAGAATCACAAAGTATTGCTGCCATTAGCAAAAAAAAATAAAAAAAAGTCAATAGCTTTTCTAATACTTAAAGAATTTATCACATCTTTGCTAATTTATATATTTTCCTGCAATCATTTCACTTGTGAATACATAACAAGTAGCCAAACGGCTTACAATGCAATAAGTGTAAACTCCCTTCAAGCCAAATGCAAATATTGCTCTAGCAAAAGCACGTTATTATTTAGGGGGAGCTATTTTGACAACTGAACATAACATAAATAGTTATAAGTAGAAATACTTGTAATGTATATAAATTACACAGCTATTTCTTCTGGCCCTAATCTTAATTTAGATTGGGTCATATATTTTGCTTTTGGCGGAAACCATTTTGAAAATTGTACAGAAAATGGAATAACTTTGCAAAAATCTGTGAAGGAAAATATAGAAAAAACCTGACATAATTGTGAACTTTTTTGGAATGTTACTTTTCAAATGCAGAGCTGACTTTCCTTTCAGCAAGGGTAAAACAGCTGAAAGCAGTAGGGGATGGATATTACCTTTTTTAGAAGGGTTAGATGTGAGATTTAACTTGGAGGATTTACTGAAGAATCGTCGGAATTTGTTATTCCCATCTTGACATTCACTGCTTTTAATTGCAGCTTCCAGGGCCAGTCTTTCTTGTTCCAATCTCTTGGATTCCTCTGTGAATTTATATATAAGAAAGGAAGTCATTAGAAACAAATTGTGTAATGCAAGAGTAAAAGTACCTTCTGGTCTGCAGTATATAAAGAAATATATACTGTATGGGGTTGATAAAGAGACATCCTAAACCACACATACACACACAGACGCACACACTCCCACTTGGGCGGATTTACAAAAGTAATTGAGGATCTTCACACAATACATTTTGTAAATGCTCACTTCAGTTATCCAATCATGTGCAGATGAAATTAGTAAACAGGAATTTGCTTTTCACATGCTTGGATAATTGAAGTGAATATTCACAACAATTTTATTGTGTGAAGATTCTCAAATCTTTTAGTAAATCAGCCTCATAGCATCATTATAAGCTCGAGTTTTGCTGGAGGAATGGAAAACGTGTGCTCCAGTTTGCATTGCCTAAACACAAGCAAGCACACATTGCATCATCAAAACCCCTAACCCTAAGGTCCATGTTACACTGCATGTATCAGTTTTGTATGTGCTGTTGCCTGAGTCACTAAAAATGATGTAACAAGAAATGAGTGGTCAACAAGAATGTGTGATCATGCTCCTCCAACCAGCTAGGGAGTGACATATACAAGCAGATGAGTGATTTCACTTCCTGTTGTGTCCTTCAAAGCAATCCGGCTACAGGTGTGTTCTTGCCACCAACAGGATTGCCAGTGTGACATGGCCCTAAGTTGATACAAGAGAAAGCATGAAAACGTACAGTCGTTACAAGATACAATCTGCAAGGTTGCTTACAAACAGTTCCTGTAAAGCCTATTCCACAATTTCAACTTACCCCCCAGTATATAGACTCCTGATTTGAGTGTATACTCTAATTAACACTGTAGTCTCATGTAACCTATTCAAAAACCCATGAGAAGCCTTACTACACAAGCCTCTACAAAACATTACAAGACATCCGCAAACTCTGATCACCCTTTTTTTATGGTTGCAAGAAAACCATAGCGAGATCATGGAAACTCCTACTCTCCTACTGGTACAATTCTAAATGAAAAACAAAAAGTACTATATTAAATGATACTCATAATATTTTTGTATAAATATGACAATTTGTGACCTATCGTGTCCCAGCTTTGAAGCTTACTTACCACTTTTCACTTCTTAATTGAACCCTACATTTGTTTTGATGAAGAAAGATCCACTCCAGACCCTGAACTCTTTCCCAACCTTTTTTCACTCTTTCCTTTTTCTTACTTATTTGCCCCCTTCCCCTTAACTCCCGCCATACCCTACCCTCAACCTCCCTTCCTTCATTCCCACTCACTCACTCGCAAAAGGAATATATCTAGTTTAATGCACCCTACCCAACAACCGAAGTGACAGCGGCGCGGGCGAACGGCTGCCAAAGGGCACACAAATGACAGCTGGGCGCAGCCAGCCGTGAGATCAGCACCAGTTGTAATGACAGATCAGGGTCCCCAAATGACCTGGGGACGCTTATCTGTCATTAAACAATAACAACTGGGCGGAGCCAGCCGTGATGTCCAGTTGTTGTTCATTGGCCAGGACCTGCTAGAAGACTCTAGCAGGTGCCAGCCAATAGGAAACAGTTGGGCAGAGCTAGTTGTCACTGCTAGGACCGCCAAATTGTTGTTGTTTTTTTAATCTTTATTTTATTTTTTACAATTTAATATTTATTTACATTTTTCTTTTTTCGACTTTTTTCACTATTTGCTATTCTGCTCGGTACCACGGAGGTACCGAGCAGAATAGCCAAGCCGAATACAACTCGGCGGCACTCGGCTACTCACTCACTGCCGTTCGCCCCCTATGTGAATAGGGGCGAACGGCAGAAGTGAGCTGCCTGGGGGCTTTGGCTCAGCCGATCCAGATGTTGGATCGGCTGACTCAAAGCCCTTCTGCACTTCGGCTCAGCCGAACATGCACAGCATGTTCGGCTGACTGAAGTGCATCTGAAGGCAGCCGATGTAAAGCTGATTTTAGCTGATGTATGGCTGAAATCAGCCATACTGAGCCGTAGCGAATAGCCGAACGTTGTTCGGCTCACTTCACTACGGCCCGTGTTATTCACTCGGCTGCCTTCGGCAGCTTTGTGAATAACCCTCTAAGTCTTCCACACTCAATCAAAAATGTAAAAAAATGTATGGCTTGAATTTGACTTAAGTAAGGGCTGACTCTGCAGCTGTACGATTTTATATCTATATTCAAATTAGTTTTATGATGTAATAATAAAAAAAATTCAGCTAGTTTCCAATCACCATAAACGTATTGTATTAAAAATCTATTTCTATTCTAGCCATTCAATTAGATCTTCAATGTGATTTTAAATTAAACACAGGTATATTTTCGATAATATCCTTCATATGTCACAAATCCTAAGTTGAGCCAAGTTAATGGTCTGTTTATGTCCTGAATGTCATACATTACAAATGGATAGAGGGGCATAATTCACGTTTAAGTACAAAATATTTTCTTATCCGTTACAGTGATGGGAGCAGTAGACTGTGGAAAAGGTTCCTCTCTGGGAAAGTTACCTTTCATTGTACAAGAATGAAGTACAGAGCTAATCTTCCTTGTCTAGCAAATGGCCTATATAAATGTCTTCTACACAGTGGATGGTCGACTGATATCAGCCTTAATTACCCATCATGGCACCTACGATTGCTAATGCTCTTTTAATTAGGCTCTGCTATAATAACATGATGAGTGTAGTTAATAGGATATATTGTTAATCATGCATATGATTCCATAGTAAAGGTTATCTGTTCTCATTTTATCACAATGCAGCAATCTGTTGTGTTGGGAATTTTTAAACTCTTATATTCCTAAATCCGTTTCTACATATCAAGTCTTAGATCATGAGAGTTAGGGGGTGCTCCAGGGAGGATAAATTATTATAATTGTATTAAACCAAATAATATGGCTGTTGTCCCAGCAACCTATCAGATTCAACTTGCAATCCCTAAAATGCTTAGGAAAAGTCAAACATGGAGTCTCACAAGTTAGATCAACAGCTCAACTGTTTTTGTTTCAAAAAACCACTTGGTCCAGTCAAATGTCCAAGCTGCACCGACAGGAGAGACACTTTCAGTGATATATTAATGCTTCCAAAAAAGAGAGTTTGGGGTTTACAAATCTGCCCTACAATCCAACCAAAACATTTAAATCTCAACTCCAAATATCACAGAAAGCAATGCCATCACAGGCTAAAATTGGGCTTTCACGATACACACTCAGAGCCACTACATCTATTCAATAAAAATAATTGAAAGTTTATTTATACATCTAAAGACCATTTATACATACAAAAACCTGCTGTGCAAGCATACATAGCCTCCGTAATACATATATATTGTATCACAATTGCAGCGAAGACCAGAAATGACTACAGTATATAGTCATATTAGCCTTCCCATGCCTTAGAACATCACCAGCACCTGTTCTGTGCCTGGGGGGACATGCTATTGATACTGGACTACAGACATATGTGTCATCCCATACTGCAGTCTTAGCCTGTTGGTTTGGCCTCTCCTGTGGCCCCCTGGGGGACTGGCACTGGTGTGTTTGCATTGTCTGGCCCTCCTCTTTGCTGGCTCACCATACCTCCTATATATACCTCTTGAGGAGGCTACGTTCACCATCACTACCATCACTAATGTATATCATCAGATCAAAGAAGATGATGTTCTTAAGTACTGGAAGCCTAATATAACTATACAGTAGTAATTTCTGGTCTTCACTGTAATTGTGATACAATGTACAGTGTATTACGGAGGCTATGTATGTTTGCACAGCAGGAGTGTATATGTATAAATGGTTTTTAGATGTATGAATAAACTTTCAATGATTTTTAATGAATTGATGTAGTGGCTTTGTGTGTGTACAGTGAAAGCCAGGGTTTAAACCTGTGATGGCATTGCTTTTTGTGATATCCTAATATTTGGAGTGTGGTAGCGGAGCCTGGGTACCCCTGCTTACTTTTTTTAAATTTAAACACTCAACTCCAGATAGAAAACATATCAATGAATGCAGTTATGTACACATTTAAAAGATCATTACATGTATTTTAGATGCAATAAGTGTAAGTACTTGCATTTGTCTTGATAAAACTCTGTTGTAATTTCCTAAACAGTAGTGTTCAGATAGGACAAGATGGTGACAGCACTTTGAGCCAATGAGGTTCTGCTGCAAGGAACATACACTGACATGGAACAAGTTGTCAGAAGAATAAGAACAGAGTGAACAGAGAGATGAACTCAACGGTTTGCTACAGCTCCCTTACTGTCCAATCAACAGACTGGGGAGTATTTTGACAAAGCTGTAGGGTTGCGGTGAAGGTCAAGGATCTGGCTGTGCTAGTTAGCAAAAGTGCCTATATAAAAAAATTGGCAGCAGAGAATAATACATTTGTGGTGTCTGCATTAGGTTTCAGTTTTTTAGGCTTTTTTTACCTGGTGAACTGGGCAGTAAGTATATTTTTCAACTTCCTTTAACATACCAAGCTGTCCAGGAAAAGGGGCAGATAGAAGGTTGGGAAAAACCATTTAACAGTGATGGGGGGCTTACAATGGTCAGCTTTTATTCATTTATGTAAAAACTTCATCCCACAAGGAAAAATAAAACTGTTGCTGTAACGGCTTAAAAAGTGTTATCTGGAGTTCAGATTTAATGTGTTAGTGAAGTCCATCTAAATCTGCTAGTGCGTCTAATACTACCCTTTCTGCAGGGTTACAATGCTGCTGTCCAAAGGGGTCCATTGCTCCTCCACAGGGTGGAGTCACACTAAATGTGCCCATACACCTTGTGATTATTGTTCGATTTCCGAACAAAATTGGGTTTTTGGCCAGTTGATGGGAAGTCAACGATGACAATCACTGTACAAATGGGCCAAATTTTATCTATCGGGCAGACTAGAAAACTTTTTTCGAATCGTATGAAAATTGATGGATTAGTGGTGTTTTCGTACGACAAAAATCACAACATGAACACTGCCCACGCAGCGAATGAAAATCCGCTCTGTCGATCGATGAAATTCAGTCAGTTAGTATTGCTAATGGATGATAATTAAAATCTACATCGGTCTGTGCATGATGGGGCAGTCGTGCGGAAATCCACGACAGTTCGATGAAGGCACAAAACAAATTGTACGATGATTGTATGGCCACCTTAAGAAAGGAAGTGTGTAAGTGTGTTACTGCCTGGATCACCATGAGAAAATAAAGAAAAAAATAAGCCTACCAAAAAAAAACTAATGTGGGCACCACATCTAAGAATTGGTAACCGGCAATATATAAACATTTTTGTTTTTGCGTTTAGACAAACTTAAGGCCTCATTCATAACCAATCTGATTGCATCCGTTATTCAACAGATGTCAATGGATGCCAACTGAAGGTGACCCAAAAAATGTATGGGTGTAAATGGGACCAGTTCAAACCACTGCATTGTGTTGCGTTGCAGGGCGCTGAAAAAAGTAGAGCGTGCATTACTTTTTTTCAGCACAAGGTAATGCAACGCATCAAAAATAGATGTAAACGCAAAGCAAGTAAAAAAAAAAAAAATACATAGAACCTTGTCCCCTCAGGACATGTTAAATTACCACTTAAAGACCAGGGGTCTATTCACTAAGCTGCCGACAGCAGCCGAGTGAATAACCGAAGTGAAGTGAGCTGAACGCTGTTCGGCTAATCACTTCAGACTTGTACAGCTGATTTCAGCCATATATCGGTTGAAATCAGCCGTACATCAGGTGGCTCCATGTGGCTTAGGGTCAGCCAAACATGCTCAGCATGTTTGGCCAACCCGAAGTGCAGAAGGAGTTCGACTCAGCCGAGCTGAACCTCCAGCAGGCTGCTCGCTGCTGTTCGGCCTATTCTCATAGATGCCGAACAGCAGTGAGTAAGTAGCCGAATGCCGCTTAGTACCGAGCAGAATAGAAAAGTAGTATAAAAAGTAGAAAAAAAATAGAAAATGATTGTGCGGAGCTAGCAGGGACAGCTAGCTCCGCCCAACTGTTTTCTATTGGCCAGGCGGTTCTGCTGCTGCCAATTTTTTTTTTTTTAAAAACACCATAGGAATGCATTGCTAGATTCCTATTGGCTATTTCACTTTGCAATAGCCAATAGCAAACTAGCTATTGCACCCGCCCTCTGCTGCTGTCAATCACCAGAGGGGGACCTGATGGAGAACTGCAGGTCCCCATCTGCTGATTGACAGCAGCAGTGGGCGGGTGCAATAGCTAGTTCGGTATTGGCTATTGCAAAGTGAAATATTGACTATTGCAAAGTGACGGCTGGCTCTGCCCAGCTGTAAGAAGCAGGCTGTCAGCCGGCCACTTGGCCAGCTTCGGCTTTCACCTCGGCTCAGTCGAGCCGAGGCATATGCCTTCGGCTCGACTGAGCCGCTTGGCCAACTTCGGGCTGCTGTACGGGCTATAGTGAATAGCCTGTACAGCAGCCCTTCGGTTCTACTGAACCGAAGGGGTCCTGGGGCCGAAGCTAACCGAAGAATCAGCAGAAGCTACGGCTAGATCCTTTGGCAGCTTTGTGAATAGCCCCTCAGGTGTTTACACCCCCTTCCTGTCCAGGCCATTTCTCAGTATTCAGCGCTGCAGTAGATTGACTAACAT
Organism: Nanorana parkeri; assembly: GCF_000935625.1. Lineage (NCBI taxonomy): Eukaryota > Metazoa > Chordata > Amphibia > Anura > Dicroglossidae > Nanorana > Nanorana parkeri. The sequence goes on along the minus strand of NW_017307929.1, from coordinate 236,624 downwards.
TTATTCAGCCATGCAACGCTGTACTGAAATAAATTTTATACAATTTTTTTGGGACAGTTGGAGTTTTCTTTTGGTGGTATTTAATCGGTATTTTTTACTATATAATGAAAAAAGTACCATCAACTTCGGAAAAAAAAACAGTTTTGCCTATGTTACGTTAAAAAACATTTATTATTACCCATATTTTTGGTAAAATATAAAAGATGGGGTCACGTCGGGTAAATAGACACCAATCATGTCAAGCTTTAAAATTGCGTGCGCCCATGAAATCTCAAAAAAATACCATACCCAAAATTGGCCATAGGCGACGCTTTAAAAGCTTTTACCACTCATCAGTTTAGTGTTATGTGAATAATGGCCCGAAATCATTGCTCTCACTCCAACATTCGCAGTGATATGCAACATGTGCGGCGTAATTGTCTTTTTTGTGTTTTTTTTCATTCTTCTTTATGTGTGACTTTCATTTTTTGGGAACTTTAATTAAAAATGTTTTTACTTTTTTTTTCCACTTAACTTTATTGTGATCACATAGGGGGATAGGAAGACCCCCTATGTGATAGCAAAGAGGATGGCCTGTTACATCCAAGGAGCTCCTGGCCGGCTGTTTAATTGCAACGGCCGGCCGGGAAGCAATTATTATAAAGATTGGCAAAAAAAGCGAGCACAGCTGACACCGGTAAGTTAGTTAGTATTTGCCACCTTTAGTTTTTTTTATGTTGGGGCTTATATTTATTGCTTACTAGCAGTAGATATATGCTAGATAAAAAATAGACCTTACAGATATGCGGAATCTAACTTTATCCAGAAGATGGCAGCAGATACATTCCTGAGAATTGGATCACACTTGTGAATGCCTAGCTCATTGTCTATCTTTCCTGCTGTGCAAGCTCCAACTTCTCTATGTCAGTGCTATAGCAAGTATAAAGACACATAGCGGTATATGTTAATGTGTCATTGCTTTTCTTTTAACTGGCTATATATACAACAGGGAGCAAAATAAAAGACATCTGTTATATTATTCATAGACTTGAATAACATGAACTAGACAACAGATATTGGAAGATTATGAAGGAATAAAGCATTTAATGTGTAAATCAAAGAAATAAAATATATGATACCCACAAATGTTCTCTACCCCCTTAAAGAGCGATTCCACCTGAAATGTATTTTACTGTTTTCGGTGAATTGGTCATATTTTATTCCACATTAGGTCACCGTAGCTCTACGGGACTCTGGTGGTTCATTGCTCAATATAGACATACCTGAATGAGCCACAGGTCCAGCTGGCTCATTCCATTTAAAGCAATCCTGTCCTAAGATAATTATGAAGGCTGCCATATAAGTTTAGTTACCTGTTACCTGTCTGTCATGCTGACCATTGCAGCTTTGCATCATTGATGATTTTTTTTAACAACAAGCAAGCACAAAGGGAAGTCAGAGCACCTGATCTGCATACTTTTTCCAGGTCAAAAATTGCTGACAGGCAGGTAGGAGATTTCTGGTAGAAGAGACTTACACAATCTGTTCTGCTCCAAAAAAACCTACATGTCAGCAATTTTTTAACGATATCAGAGCTGTCAGTGGTGCTGATATGTGCAGACATCCATTGTTCCCATTGACTACCAATAATTTGAAGCAGGGTGGGCACAGATAACAAATCACTGTGTGCTGCTCTGCATATTGTCTTAACAGCTTTAGAAACTGAGATTATAGAAATGTTTTTGTTTAGAATAGAGTTTTCCTTCTGATAAATTACACCTACAGGTTAACTTAATAAGACAGTGCTAAGCGTAATGAATAAGGGCAGTCAGTGAGCTGCCATCTTTTTCGTCATCTGACTACAGATATCTACCTGGCTTCTATTGGTTCCTGTAATGTCTTAGATAGGTTGCTGCATACCTCATATAGTCACTACACTTTGTCCAACTAATACTGTGATGCCCCCATGCAGTAACAAGTACACAGATATTAGAGAAGAACTGGGAACCTCAAAATGCACATTAAATGGTTGAGTGTAGGGATGCACCGATAGCAATACTGAGCATTTTCATACTTGTACTTGTGAAGATGCCCCGATACTAAGCGCTGATACCGGCGCTTTCAATTTTTAAATGTGTTCGCCACACTGTCCTAAAATCATTTGTCTGTATTGCTTTAGAAAAACTGTCACATGACACTACCAAAAAGGTGTCGGTATCAGTGATTACTTGAGGAAAAGTATCGGTACTTGTACTTGGTCTTAAAAAAATTGTATCGGTGCATTCCTAGTTGAATGTATTTAAATGTCAAGTTTATTGTGAACCATCTGCCAAAACCATACACCGATCAACCATAACAATATGACCACTGACAAGTCAAGTCAATAACATTGATTATCCTATTACAATGGCACTTGGAAGTGGGTGGGGTATATGAGGCAGCAAGTTTTGTCCCTGAAGTTGATGTGTTGAAAGCAGAAAAATGGGCAAGTATAAGGATTTGAGTGACTTTGACAAGGGCCAAATTGTGATGGCTAAATGACTGTGTCAGAGCAACTCCAAAACTGCAGCTCTTGTGAGGTGGTCCTAGCCTTCAGTGGTCAGGACCTACCAAAAGTGGTCCAAGGAAAGAAAAACCAACGACAGGGTCATGGGTGACCAAGGCTCATTGATGCACGTATGGTGTGAAGGCTGACCCTGTGTAGTCCAATCCAATAGAAGAGCTGCTGTAGCTCAAATTGCTGAAAAGGTTAATGCTGTGTTCAGATAGAAAGGTGTCTGAACTCACAGTGCATCACAGTATGGGGCTGCGTAGCCTCAGACCAGTAAGGGTGCCCTTCCTGACCCTTGTCCACTGCCTAAAGCACCTACAATGGGTAAGTGAGCATCAGAAATGGATCAGGGAGCAATGGAAGAGGGTGCCCTGGGCTGATAAATCACATTTCATTCTCCTTTACATTATGTGGATGGCTGGGTGCGTGCATTGTTTACCTAGGGAAGAGATGGCACTATAGGAAGAAGGCAAGCCAGCAGAGGCAGTGTGAAGCTTTAGGCAATGTTCTGCTGGGAAACCTTGGGTCCTGCCATTCATGTGGATGTCACTTTGACACGTATCACCTACCTAAGCCTACCCCTTCATGGAAATGGTATTCCCTGATGGCAGTGACCTCTTTTAGGAGGATAATGCACCCTGCCACACTGCAAAAATGCTTTAAGAATGGTTTGAGGAACACAGCAATGAGCTTGAGGTGTTGACTTTGCCTCCAAATTCTTCAGATCTTAATCCAATCAAGCATCTGTGGGATGTGCTGGAAAAACAAGTCCAATCCATGGTGGGTTGCCCCACCTTGCTACTTACAGGATTTAAAGGATCTGCTACTGACAGCTTGGTGCCAGATACCACAGCATACCTTCATAGGTCTAGTAGAGTCCATGCCTCGACAGGTCAGTTCTGTTTTGATGGCAAAAGGGGGACCTACTTAATATTAGGCAGGTGATCATAAAGTTATGGCTGATCGGTGTATATCTACCACTAAAACCCATTGTATTCTCAAAATGAACAAATCCTTTCTTTCAGTTATGGCTAATACTTTATATTCTATAAAATTGCATGGTGGGTATATGTGCCTTCTATTTTGTATCTGCAGAAGGGAGAGTGACATATAAATCATGCATGTTATCATCATAACTGAATGTGTCAACGTGTGCTACAAACCATTACTATACTGGTTCAGTCCACCAGTTCCAAGACATTTATTACTATCATAATTGATGTCACTTTCATTGAATGTAACATTTTCCTTTACACTCTGTTCCCCACTATCATAAAATGAGTTATGACAATACTAGGTGGACGGGAGGATGTGTATTTCATATTTTTTTCAATAAACAGATTACAGGAAATTCACATCTCAAATAAGAATTAATTATAGCTTTATACAAAACCTGTAATTTATTAGCATCCATCTCTGAAAATAATTGAAACAAAACCATGGTTCAATATTTCTATCTCCTATAATTTTATCTGTCAGTTCCAGATAGCTGGATGCTGGGAACAAGAGGGTGCCTTACACCATGTGGCCATGTGCTTTAATCTGTCACCGTTTGTCAACAAAGTAAAATGTTGTTGTAGGGGTAAAGGTAATATATACTGTATATAACCGTGACTGGGATCCGTCGTGACCACCCCATCGTAGGTTGTACAAATGGCCAAATGGATTGAGAGCGCTACTACTGTGTAAACTTCACTCACGTTTCTGATGACACTGTGTCTCAGGGAGATCCTCTGCAATCGCTGTACACAGACGTGGTAATAGCCAGGGTGCAGGATGTGGTGAGAGTGGGGTGGGTGGATGAGTGCCTGGACAGATCTAGGCAGGCAATATGGTCAAGTGCTAGGAGGCTGTGTGGGCTCAGCTGGCCAGGCTGAGCCGCCGCAGCAGTGTGAAGTATGCACTAGGAGAATGTCAGCGGATCGGGTTGTTCCGGGGACCGCTTGCTGGTACTGAAATGACTTGGTGTTGTGAAGTCAGAGGGTGCTCAGAGCCGTCTATATGGGTAGTGCTCTGTGCGTTCGGTAGCTACGCGTTTCAAGGCCGCTGCCTCTTTGTCAAGCCTGGATACGTGGTGATATGAAATTCGTTCGTGTGGAAGAATTTCCATTGCAGCAAAATGACATTAAAAATGATATCTTTCTTTAAAATGTCTTTGCTGCAACGAAATTAACGAAACAGAAGCGAAAACCAAACGGCATTTCGTACAGACTCACCCGAATCCCGAAAGGAATTGACTTTTGGACCCGAATCCCGAAAAACTAAATAACGCAAAATCCAAATCAAAAGGAAACGAAACTAAACACATTTTTTGCTGGTGCACATGTCTAATGTAGACTGCTGTGTTTTAACAAGCAGGTGGTTAGTCATAATCCCTTATCATTTTCCTTGTTCTGGGTCCTTGTCTCAGAAAGCACATGCATACTCACACATACTGTATGTTTGTTTAACAACCATACAGTCTTTCACAGAGAGCACAAGAAATATAACCTGATACAGGTACTAAATCTTCCCCACTCTAACCAAAAGTAAAATAACGTTGTGCTGTAACAAATTCTGAAACAAAGTGCCTCACTTGTAACACTTAGGGCTCATTCATAGTAGGTAAGTGGAGCTACGATGATCAGCATAGATCAATGCAGGCTTCACACAAGGGCACAAAGAAAACAATTGTTATTTATGTGACCTGTTCACACCATAAGGCTACATCAAGGAGCGCTTTACAAAAATGCAGCATGTCTACATGTTTACACAGGGCAACACACTGCACTGCATGTTCACACATTGTGATGCGCTGTGGTGCATAGAGTTGAATGAAATGTCATTTTGTGACATTTAAAAAGTAAAAAAAAAGTATAAATGAAACAGTGTGGTGTGTTGTAGCAATGTATCACGCAGCTCTTCACAATGCCCACCAATGTGCACATGTTATTTTGTGAATAATGCTAGGCTGGTGTGAATGAGCTCTCACTTTTTCTAGGAGGCAATGAATATTTGTAGGTCTTAGCATTAAATTGTTAAAAGTATAAACTCTCTTCTGGCGTCACTCTTGCCCTTTTTTGCTGAATGTATTAGCCCGTGGCCACTCTACTCAGGTATAAGCGTGTAAAGACACCCAAACTGTCTTTAGAGGTCATAAATTTTAGCCAAATATGGCTAGACGGTTTTTCCTTTCTGGGTTGCTGTTAGACCTTAAGGAAGAACTACAGGCAGGGCTGGTGCTGTCACTAGGCAAACTAGGCAGCCGCCTAAGGCACAGCCTCGACACTCACCCCCACACAGTGCCCCCCCCCCATTTATTTCAAATTGCAACAGCCAATAGCAGGCTGGCTATCGCATCCATCCACTTAGCAGAGGAGTGAAACTGAGAGACGACTTTCTTTCTCAGGTCCACCCCTCTGTTCAGTGGGTGGGGTTTCAATAGCCAACCTGCTATTGGTTATTGCAAATTAAAATAGCTAATAGCACTCTGGCTATTGCTCCTGGCTGCTTACATCCACCAGTCACCTGCAGAAGCTAGGTGGCAGGAGAATTAGGCTGTGCGGGGGTGGGGATTGGGGTTTGCACCATGGTAGTGGGGCTGTAAGTATCTGGTCTTGCCTAGGGTGCAAAATAGTGTAGCACCGGCCCTGACTACAGGAATAATTGTTCTTAATCCATGCAGTGGAGCTACCCCCGCACTGCAAGGGTTACGTGTTTATTTTCGTATGGGGACAAAAATAAAAAAGTTCTAATCACCTGAAATTTGGAGCCAGCTGGCTGTTAGACCGGTCCCTGCAGCTTTTCTCCCCCTCTGCTCCACCTTTCTAGGGTCCTCATGTCTAATACAGTGTATAGAGTGTGAGGATGTCAAGGGACATTCTATTGCTGGAGTGAAGGAGGAGATAGGCAGAAGGGAGCAGTCTGACAGCCAGCCAGCTGTGAGGTTCATGGGAATATAACTTTTTTATTTTTGTCCCCAGACGAAAATGAGCACTTAACCCTTGCAGTGAGGGGGTAGCCCCACTGCAAGGGCTAACAACAATTCTGTTCTACTTTAAGGGCCCATTTACACTCATTTACACTGTTACAACTCACTAAAAGACATGTGTCCAGGTTCCTCATATTACAAATAGTGCTTGTACCCATCTCTGCACTGCAGTGCAGCGTGATTTGCGTTTTAGTGCATTAAAGGGCCAATGCAGTCAAATGCAACACATCAAATGAATGTGACATGCGTTTTTATGCATTTTGATGCCTTGGCAATATGGTTTAAAGAATTATGGGGAGAGTGGAATACACTCATCCCCATTATTAAAGCCGACATGTGACACATGCTGGGAACAAGAGGGTGCCTTACACCACGTGGCCATGTGCGACACAGCTGTCACATGTCGGCTCTATTGATCGAGAACTGAGCGATCGCATAACGCAGATCGCTCAGTTCCTGATCTTCTCCCCGCAGAGAGTAGTGACTGTCAGTCACCGCTCCCCGCAGGGATTCCCCCCTCCGCTCTCTTTTCTCCAGGGCTGACTGGAGGGACTGACTGGGGAGGGGGCTATTCCTAGGTACATCCTTAGGAATTGCTGAGGAGCCTCTGGAATTTTAGTTGCAAAATTCTGTGTTTTGCTCTTTCGTCGAATAGCCCCCCCAAATCCCACCTGAAAATGCCTTGGCCTCTGTAAAGAATGATCAGAGATGGGGCATTGCATTATGAAAGGGAGACCCTGTGCCCGTGCTTATGCTTCCATAAAACTGAAATTCTCCAATAACATTTGGAGGTTTCTCGGGAGCTCCTGAGGGCCACTGAGAAGAACTTTATGGTAATCGGGTGTCCCTACACTTTTCACCGCCGTCTGCGTGTGGTGGGCGGGTGGTGCTGGTGGCGCACGATACCTCCGGCTCTGTCCGGGGTTCCACCCAGCTCACTGACTTCACTGGTTGCCAGGAGCTGGGCAGGTCACAAGCCAGAGTATCCCACCCAGCTTCTGTCTACCAGTAATGTCAGTGAGCTGGATGGGATGCTGGACAGAGCTTAATAGGTTGCTAAGAGTTCTTTGCAACCTGGGACTGTCTGGCAGGAAAGGGGGTGGCACACCTCCTGCTTCCCCAACTGACACAATGAGATGCTGTCTGTGGCAACCACCTCAGACTACCCCATTATAGGGACCGCCCTGGATGGCAAACTACAGCGGCAGCATTTCCTTACATTAGAATGTTTTTTGCTATTGTTTTCTTTAATTGTCCAAATTCCTCCAGCTAAAAAAGTATTAACAGAAGTAGGGAGAAACCAGCAAAGATAAAACAACTCCCTCAGATGTAACAATAATAGAAGAAGCAGCATTAAAGGGTGCTCCAAAATGGTGTGATAACCGAAAACTGTTTCTTCTCTATTTCATGCAACAGAATCATTGGATTGCAACATTTTCAACACTCCTGTCTTTGACACTTATGTCTTCATAAACAAAACACTTACCTTGAGCTTGAAGAATGGCCGAGATGTCAAAGCCCTGGCTGATCCTCATAATTACAACTCCATATTCAAAATCAAAAGCATCGCTGTGAAAAAAACATGAAGGTTATTGTTTCACAACATACATACATTTTGTTTTCTCTAGTAGTTTTGTTATCCATATTTACAAAAATATCTTGTGAAGCTTTTACACTGTGAAAATGTCAAAGTAAGCTTTCCCCCATCAAAGGAAAGCAGAAAGCCAAGTGCTCCTGGCTCTAAATAAATGTATGGCATTGTTCTAGTAATCAATGTACACATTTTGCATGGTATGCATATTTCAATAATGAAAGTCCAATCGCACTACTTTTATTATAATGCAACATTTTTCTCGCCACACTTTTTAAAAGTATGCAATAAAATAAATTAAAAAACAACACATAGTTTATTTAAAACACACGCTGAAAGCTTATCTAAGATAGGGGTCTCATATTGACTTAAACACAAAAAGTGGGGTTGTCCCTTCATCTTAGTAGCTCCCTGCACATCAGAGCTCTACTTTTACATCAGAGTTTGCCTACTCACATCAGAGTTTGTTTGCCCTTTCACATCAGAGTCCCTCCTTCACATCATAATCTCCCTTTTACATCAGAATCCCCCTTTCACTTCTGAGAACCCCCTTCACATCAGAACACCTTTTTTATCAGAGTCCCCCCTTTCACATGAGAGTCCCCCCCTTTCACATGAGAGTCCCCCCCTTTCACATGAGAGTCCCCCCTTTCACATGAAAGTCCCCCCTTTCACATGAGAGTCCCCCCTTTCACTTCTGAGAACCCCCTTCACATTAGAACACCTTTTTTTTAATCAGAGTCCACCCTTTCACATCAGAATCCTCCTTTCACATGAGAGTCCCCCCTTTCACATGAGAGGGGGGAAGTTTATTAAGTGTTCTGGGGGCTTGGGAGGGAGGGGGGAGTTTATTATGTGTTCTGGGGGCTTGGCAGGGAGGGAGGAAGTTTATTATGTGTTCTGGGGGCTTGGGGGGGGGTTTATTATGTGGGGGGGGCTTGGAAGGGGGGTGAAGTGTATTATGTGTGTGTGGAGGGAGGGAGTGTATTATTATGTGTGAGGGGGATTTGGAAGGGGGGTGTATTATTATGTGTGCGGGGGGATTGGAATGGGGGGGAGTCCCCTATATTTCATGTGCGATTTAGGCATTCCTGTGTCACAAACTTGCGTTTTCATGCAGCAGGAATCCCTAATCTGGCATTTACATGCAGCAACTGTCACCCATTCAAGTTAATGATCAGGTGACAGCCGCTGCATGTACACGCCTGCATACCGCATGTAATTGTATGTGATATGATTACATGCAGTTACAAAAACAATCACTATCCCTGGGTACACAATTGTGTATCTAGGGATAGTGATTGATTCCTAAGTGCATGTAATCCTTTCACATATGATTACTTGCGGTGTGCAGGCGTTTATATGCAGCAGCTGTCACCTGATCATTAATTTGAATCGCTTGTAACATGTGCATACATTAAAACTGGTACCGTATATAGTAGCGGCCCCCACGGGACTAAAAAATTTGTCCAGTGGCCCCCGACTAAATTGAGTTTGAGAACCCTGTATTAGTGCATCATGAGTGTGGCCCATTGTTTGGTAAAAGAAGCCTTTGGATGAAACATTTTATTGCACAAAGTACTGACCACAACAAAACTGCTGTGTTATTTTTTTATTGCAGCAGAGCCCCAGTGGAACGGTATAGGCTGATGGATTTTTATTTCTAATATAAAAAGCACCTGTGAATGGCAAATAAACAATGCACATTGTAATGCATATGACAATATAAAGCTCCACAACTCAGTAATAAGTGTAGACCGGCTGAGATTAAAAAACAAATGTCTTGATTTGTGTATGCAGATTGTTCTGAATTATTCAGGCCAAACGCGGGTTTTGCCACTATAAAGGTTTTTTCTTGTATTTGTACGCTTTGTTTTATTATAGCGCAACTTTGTACCAAGTCCTCGTGAGAAACATACAAAATATCTATTATGGCAGCCTAAATGAAGTTCTGGACTTCTTTTACAAAGCGAAGCTGTGTTTACACAGCATGTGGTGTTTGACAACTTGCCTGTCATTATCACTGTCACAGTTGGGCTGCATTTTAAACACGGAATCTGAGAATTACGCTAACCCTATCTAGTGTTGATAAAGAGCTCCGACCAAAGGAAATGCATTATGCATTGTAAATGTAATTCTGGTGCAAGTGTTTGGTCTGTCATTTTTATGTTGAAGCTGTTGTGTTTTTGGCAAGATTCAATTCTACGGAGAGCAGGTGTTGGCATCACCTCGGCTCAGTGAGCAAGTGGAACAGTTGGCAATTAGATAGCGTCCTCAATGTAAATATTGATTTTTCTTCTTTTTTTTTTTTTTTAAACACAAACCTCGGTACACTGGCTATAACTTATGCAGGCAAAAACAAGTAATCTGGATCTAATGTAAAATAATGAAATGAATTGTATGCATATGCCTCCACTTGTTTCCTAAATGGAAACAAATGGCTATTGTGTGTGGTTCTGGCCTGCAACCAGCTAAGAGGAAACACTCACTGTATTAATCCCACATAGTTTGCCAGGTCCACAGCGCTGGCCTGTCTCCAGTCTTTCTTGAATCCCATCACAAGGGTATTTGGTTTCATTCTGCCCAAACCAGCCGCCTGTACACAAAAAAAAACCCCAAAATTATAAATCACTTCAAGCAAATATAGTACAGGTAATGTTTACAATGTCATAATCTACAGATCACAACAAACATACTGTATATGGCATTGTTCCAGTGATCAAGGTACACATTGTGCATGGTATGCACAATTCACTTAAGAGAGTCCAGTTGCACTGTTGCAATAGTTGCATTATAATACAATATGTCTTACTGCAGCGTTTCTTATCATTTTCTTACAGTCATGACGCCATTTAAATATATGCAACCCCCCCATAAATGTAAAAAAACAATGCATGTCCCCAATAAAACCCTTACCCATATCTAAGATAGAGGTCTCATATACATTTAAAAGGAGGACCCTATGCAAAAACACAAAAAAGTGGGGTTCCCCCTTACACATCAGTGTCACCCCTTCTGTACAAAGAAGGCTCTAACCAGTAATTTTGCATAGATCTTATGGTCTGAGTCCAGGAATTGGTACCTAAGGAATTAATGTAGCCAGCTGCAGCATTCCCCAGACAGTCCCAGCTGGGAGGAAGGAAAAGCTTAGATGATAGTTGTGAGTAGAAGTTACCAGTGGTAGATTTGAGGTTATCTGAGCAATGTAGTCTTATCAGCTTTGTTCCTATAAAGGTGCTTAAAACCTTAAAACATCAAGAAGTTACACCACAGTTTTAAGCATCAGGCCAGGAATAGTGCCAGTCAGCCTGCTCACCATGGTGCTGAGGGTGTTGATTGTGACAGTTTGGTGCAAAAGGATGGATGACTGATGAGCACAGGTAATATCTGAGATGCCACATAGATAGAAACATCACTGCATATGCTTTCTTAAACTCAGTAGCACTCTACCATAAATTAAAGAGTCACCCTAACTATTAACAAAAATGTATCTTCTTTGTGTATCACTCAGTTGTAGATCCTCAAATCATCTCTGAATTGGTGCTGACACTGTCCTTCCTTCTGGAGGGTGGACACTTTTGTTCCCCATGTTCCCTGTGTATGTTGTAAAGTGGCCACTGCTACAAGATCACTCCCATGATGGACCACAATCTCAATACAAATTAGTAAACTAAACGTGAGATTGTAGTCCATCACTAAAGCAAGCTTAAGGATGCACAAATAAGTAACATTTTTGTCAATAGTTAAGGTACTTGAATGCATTTTTAAGGTTTAACCCCTGTGTTTAGGGTCACTTTAACTATGCATGGAGCCTAAAGGACTGTCTGCCTGAGGGAAAAAGGTAACTAAGTAACGTCCACTGGTAAAGTGAAATGCCCTAATGCTATGGCCTGTAGTGTACCATTCCTGAATTTGGAAGCCTATGGGTTTTTTTTTATATGCATGGAGACATGAAAGAGTAGGGCAGGATGGAAACCAACCAGGAAGACTCTGCCTAGCAGCTGTTGAGTACTTTCTTGTGGTGTTGTAACCCTCACTCCTCCCGAAGCAGTTTTCCTAGAAAGGCTGCATTGGCTGCAATGATTCATCTATTTTACAAAAGGATACACCTAGGAAATTATGTAAATACTGGTAGTAAAGGGGTTTTATATCTTGTGGTGTTTTGTGGCGTTTGGTAGATGTTTTGGGGTTTTATATAATGATTTTGTCTGACTTTTTTTTCCTGACTTGAACTGTCAAACAAAGGCTCTGCCTTATGTGTCCACCCTTTCTGGCATTCCCAAGGATCACACTTTCTGGTACTCCCTAGGATCACCCTTTCTGCCACTTTCCAGGATCACCCTTTCTGACACTCTCTAGGATCACCCTTTCTCCCACTCTCCAGGATCACCCTTTCTGCCACTCTCCAGGATGACCCTTTCTGCCACTCCCCATGATCACCCTCTCTGGCACTTCCCTGGATCACAAAATTGTGTTGATTTACTAGAGGAGCATGGACTGTTCACAATGCAAAGTGTTTTTGTGTTCACTCTGAATACCCAAACATATGCAAGGTGCTGCCTCTCTGCTATTTTGAGCTGTCAAATACGGGATCGCAAATTGCGGTCCTCTATTTGCATGTAACGGCTTCATTCTTTCATTAATGAAAGGAAGAAGCTTTTACAAAAAGCTTAATTATTTCATTAATTAATGCCTCAATACTGAGACATTAATGAATGACTGTTAAATGCTGAGAATCAGCAAATACCGGCATTACAAAGCCTGATATAACTCGTCACGTACAGTGTACGTGGCCAGTCATATAGGCACAAAGTGACAAGATGTACACTGTACGTCTCCCGTCGCGAAGGGGTTAAAACAATGCTTACACATGATTGGCTCCTTGAGGTGAGCAGTTTCACCTTATTACTAAGATATGTGAACATATATTTTACATTAAAATGAACAGTCTGTACTCCATTAGTAAATCAACACCCAATTAGTGCATCATCATTGTGTAAGCTTTCCTTATACATTCGTAAGTGTGTTGACTGCAAATGTGGCTGTAAGTGTGCATGGTGAAATCTTTTAAAGAATGAGATGCTTATGTTAGGTCACCTGAGTGGTGTCAGGTGGTCTTAACTTTGGTGCATGATTCAAAATACAGGAATGGAGAACTTGGAGGTAGGTGCTATTCATACCACAGTCCTCCTTTTCACAGAACCGGTTCAGTGGCCCTCTCCTTTTCTGAACTTGACTGACCATTGAAAATCTAAGCACAGATGTGATAGTTGGGTGGCATTTTCAAATGTAAAGTGCAATGTTGTTTACTGCTGAATAACATGTACACTAAAATTACAGACACTGAATTACCCATATAAACTGACACCAACATAAACAAATAGACGCAAATGCTTTAAAAGGCTTTGCTGACTGCTTGCAGACTGGAACTTTAAACATCTGCAAATGACACACCGCACAGTACAAAAATGATAGGCTGTTTTATGAAAGGTCCACAAAAGTGTGCGTCTACACAGGGAAGGAGTAGTTTGTCTCTCCTTTTCTTTTTAAATGGTTAAATGGTTGCGGATGAATGAAAATTATGTCCTTGCAATTAAGAGGATTTGAATTTCAGCTGCCAAGCTGTCATTTCAATAGATCTGTAACTTACTATCTGCACAGCACATATTGCCTTCTAGGGGTTTTATTGTCACAGAAATGACAAGTTTGTTCCTGGTTGACTTTATAAGTGCGCAGCTGTGATATTTATGACAGAAATGAGTTGGGTTTCATTGATTTTTGTCATTCAAAGACTAAAAAAGCCATCATCATTTTGTGGGTGTTTTTTTGAGAAGGAACATGTGCAATATGCTTATTTTACTCTGCGTTTTCCAGTTGAAAAAATCATCTCTTTACAGTATTTCCACACAGTGTGTGCAGTTACAAAGACACTTATCAGTCTGTTACAGGGTTTATGTATGCAATAAAAGGAAAGTTGAAGTGCACCTATCACCTACACATATGGGAGACAGCTATTTTATGTTTTGACATGTCATTTTAAGAAAGTCTGAGAAATTATATATGCTCTGTATAAAAGGATAAACATATTTTCAAGGTTTTCCATAGGTGTCCAAGGCCAGATATTGTTCATCTGAAAAAGGAACAAAAGGTCCAAGCATTCTGGCCTCAGAGCTGCTTTAACAAAGTCTCAGGTCATCCAATTAGGGATACCACCAATGGAGGTGTTTAGCTACTTTACTTTTTAAGAAAACATGGTGCCCAATCATACCTGCTACTCACCTGTAGTTCAACGCTCTCAGTTCTATACAATGTTTTTTTACTTCTGTCTGATTTCCTTGTTAAGGTGGGTTACTGGCAGATCCACAGTGGTTGTAGACCACTGCTTATCAAAACCCGGCGGGAAACAAACCCAGTAGACACTTAGGGAGTGCCAAGAACCTATGAGGGTGCTCTGATCCCCGTAGATAAATAAAACAAGGAGTGGATGTAATGGAAAGGTCTTTGTAGCTGTAGCTTGTAAAGACCTGAGACTAGAGGTCTTTAGATCCTCTAAATGCAGAATTGTATGTACAGCATCAATAAGAGTCAAAATGGTCTCTGCTACCGTAGAGACCAGTTCTAGCAGTAATGGAAAGAAGGATCTTCATTGAAGTGGAAAACTGAAGAAAATTAAGTAAAAAGTGTAACTACAAAGTAGCTAAACTTTTCCCAGCAGATCTGAAATAAAGAAGTCCATCCTCCTAGGACACTAGCAATAAAATGAGGCATGTTGGTTGTAGGACAGGTTATCCTGGCCTGGCTTACATTTTTTTTGTTAGTATCCAATCCTCCCGTATTTGGCACTATAACCTGACAATAATTACTTCCTTGGTCTCACAATGGATGAGAAGAAAAATAATTCAATAGAATCTTCATTGCTTGGATTTCTGCTTTGTTCTGTGTGAGTGAACCATGGATCCTTAGCTAATTTGCACTATAGATAGCAATATTTCACATATTTTACAATCTATAATGGATCTATGTTTTTTTTAAAAATCTAACTAGAAAATCTATTCAATCTTCAGCATTGCCAATGTGTATGTAATTTCAGAATATGAATATGTTCTGGAATATGACACGATCAATTTACAATATTCCAAAAACAATACATATTAATCATGAAGCCCAGGAAATTAATTATTTCTCTACAACCTCTAGATAACAGCAGATTCATTAAAAATGACCCACAACTTATGTTTTATAATCAAGCAAAGTTTTTTACTGTATAAAAACTTCCAAATGTATTTGGCCATCATTAAAAATGTAATAGTGTATAAAACAGTCAAAAAATATGTCAGCCCTGGAGCTGTCCAGAGTTAGTAGCTAGCACAAGTACACACTGTTACAGTAGATTTTAATGATGGAAGAACATGTTCTGAAGTTTTTATGTTTGCAAGGACTTTTTCTTCATTACCAAAAGTTGTGGATCACTTGCAGTGACATGTTTATGCTATATGCAAGGCTCAGAGTTTCTACTGTCTTATCTGCTGAAGTTAGTTGAAAGTGATTTCTTTTAAGTTGCAATATGATATATTATTATTGCTTATTGACAATAACAAGATAACTGCTGTGTATGGAAGTCCAGGGAAGTCAAGTAATTGCTGTTCTGTAAAGAATAGGAGAGGGTCACGAAACTGTAATTCTTTATTTTGGGTATAAGACTCATGTTATTCATGGTAACAGTTTCTTTTTTACCAAAAGCCTAGATCTGGTTCAGAATTTCAGGCTTTATTTTTATTGAAACTGAAATGCCACCAACATGTGCATTTTGCTTTGGTGGTCCTGCCAGTCACTCTGAAACCTAGTGCCTAACACAGAGCAGGCATTTAGATTATCTTTCATTGTGCTAGCTGCTCTGAATTTTTGAAAGATTAAATCTGATTGTTTGCTCTGAATAACGGCGCCTTGCATATCATCGGTACTCCTTGTGCTGCCTTATAATCTAGGGGCTCTATGAGGAATGTTTGTGAAGTAGAATGTCTTCATTTGGCACAAAGTCTCACCTGCAGGAGTGTTCTTGCTCCATCTCTGAAAGTATCGGCAGCAACGCCAGCATAAAATGCTTTTCTCTTGCGTTTAGTTAACCATGTCTGCTTCTTGATCATCCCGCTGTTCATTTCTTTTACAGCCTGTTTGCGTGGTCCCTGCATAACACAGTAAAGGTTCAGCAGAATGAAACATTATCAAATGAAACTGGTATATTACAGCTCGACTCAATCTTTGGAAAATGTTTTCTGTGCTATAACCTGAAAATAAAATGCCTATATTTCTTTTTATTACCCACAATGAAGAGCAGAGACATAAGAGAGTTTGTATTACTAGCTTGGGATGAGTAAAATGTGAAGAAGAATTATAATGTAACGAGTATGTCAACGACCATACATTAACCAGTTAATTTCTGGTCGTTTGTTCAGCTTCTGTTTGAAGAGATGTGGTTGGTATTGGACAGCTGGAAAACCGATATTCATTTTAACAACTTTGAAGGTCCTATCTATATGAAAAATCTATTTTCAATAGTGATTACATTTGGCCATGTTTTATTTTCTGATTTAATGGCTTGGTATGAAATCCTTAAAGCATTCTTATCTACTGCTTGTTTGTTCAGACATGACTTTGATTGTGCTATAGAGCGCTGATTCCTGAACATGCCTGTCTGCTTATGACTGTGGGGAAATTTTGGATAACGTTGATGACACAAACATAACCATTCTTTTCCTGTCATACTCTTCTATTCTTTTTTTTTTTTTTAAGTGATCAGCCTTGAAATTGGGATTAACGTATATGTAAACCCAATCACAAAAATGTATTATAAGATTTATTATGCAAATGTGCTTTCAAAAGTAATTTCCAGTCATTTTAATCTGCAGCTTTCTTTAAAAATAATACATGTTGATCCTGCCATAAAGATCCTTGTGCAGGAGCTTCTTGTTATAGGGTGACAGGGCTCTGTCTCCCATTTGTGCTCCTATGTTGTAACCCTGCTGTACGAGCGTCCAATGGAGATAACAAGTGGCCGTTTTAAAACACATTACACAGACATGTACCACTGTTGTCACCATCAGAAAACCCCTCATAAGAATTGATGCGCATCCATGAACAGGAACTGGCTCTAAACAAGGGACAGTTAGGAGCTATGTGTATGTAATCTCAGGGGCGTCCCGAGGCTGGGTGACACCCGGGGCGGTAACCGAGTGTCACCCCGCCGAGACGTCAATGCCCATGCGCGTGATGTCACCACACGCGTGTGTGATGACGTCATCGTGCACGTGTGGCAGTATTCTGATGCCTGCCGGCGGCCATCTTGGCCCCTCCTCTCTCCTGATACTGTCGGGCGTTCGGTCCATGACAGACCCCCCGACTTTTCAGAGGGGGGTGGCACCAAAATGACTGTAAGTCATTTTGGTGTCCCCCCCAATGGTGTCCCCCGGGTGCGGGCGGCACCCCCCTTGTGACGCCACTGTGTAATCTGGAGACATGTAAGCCGGAACAAAATTCGGATTGTTCTTTCTTTAAGGTTTTCGGATCCGAACACCATTTCGTTTAGTTATTCAGATTCTGATCTTTTGGAATTTAGTTTTAGTTTTGGATGGGGTTTTCTGATTGGCCAGAAAACAGTCACGTATCCGATTTGGTTTAATTTTGAACAAAATTCGGATGATCGGAAATGTCATTTAAAGAATATTTGGATTCGTTTCCATTCGGCCTCATTGGAATTCGGACATTTGAATGCATCTAAATGTCCAAATTCAATAAATTTCTTCTGGATCTGCATTCGAAATGAAATGAAATTTACATGTCTAGTAATCTGTAAATCACTGCAGTCTTATCTAATAAACTAATACAATCAACTTAATGTTTTCAATTATAACCACTGACATAATGAAGCTGAGTTGAAGATGTTCACACACAAAAAAGTAAAGATTTGTTTCAATTATCAAATTTTGTACACATAAAATAAATAAACAAGAATTTGCGTTCCACATAATTGAAATTCTGAAGTGAATCTTAGCTCTTTTTTTTATGTGAACATTCTCAGCCCCTTTAAATTAGAAAATCAACCTCAACACATATATATATAGATTACACCTAGGAGCTGATGTAAAAACTTTCGGCCCAGTCTAAATTGGCACCATTGGCACCATTTAATGGCAGTAATGTCATATGAACAGCATTCGCCCAGCTTTGCACTCAGGTACGGTTTATACATCAGCCCCCTTGTGTATTCATATACATTAGTGTGCATGCATTTCAACTCTCACATCTGTATCCCATAATATTTTAGAAGATGTCTTCTGTTTAGAGAGATACTGGGGATGCCAAATTTCACAAAGCTTAGACCTCCCTACTCTTTTAGTGTTTAAATTAGTTATTTTTGGAAGTCATTCTGAAATATGGACAGGATGGAAGGAATATTACCTGCTGTAATCAGCAACAATGAATTCACCAAGTATTAAAGTGATCTTAAAAGACTTTACAAACTGGAGATGTAATTATTAAGTGGGTTTCCCTGCTGTGCATGTCTGTTGTTCCTAGGAAGTCTCACAATGCAGTAGTGAGGCTCTCTAACTAGTGCACAAGCTCCAACAACTGATCATATGAATTAGCATTTAGCACATGTACTAACTTATATAACTTTATCACACACATGCAGAAAATGAAACGTCTCACAGCAAGCATCCTGACAGCTCAGTCCTTCATCATTGTTCCATTAATTAAGGAGAAGGCTGGCACTGAGACATGGCACTCACTGCTCAGGCATGCTACAGGAAGCATGCACAGTACAGGAAGCATATCACTAACTAATAATCATGAAGAAGTGATCATGCTGGTGCTGTTCTATTGGTGATGGCAAGGGGCCTCCATTGGCACACGTCTAACCGCTAACATTCAGAGAATAAGGGAGCAAATATAAATCTTTGACAAGTAAACCTACATAATCAGAATAATAGAAAACTGTATATTTATATTCTTGCATAAGCCCAATTGTTACAAATCTCCTTACATCAAGACATCGTCATTTACAAGTGCCTAGGGCAGCATCAGTTAAGTTCTCTACTTACAGAAAACACTTCACAGCAAATACAGACTCCTATGTTTTTGGTGAAGGAATGCGTAATATCCAAAAGTGCTGGTCTTGTCATTGGTGCACCAGTTAAAACCAAGCACTGAGGTCTGCAAAGTCAAGTAGAGAAATTACACTTACATACTGGTTTATAATAATAGAGTAAGCCATTTAGTGATAAATTATGGGAAGTACCTGAAATTTTTCACATGCTCTTCTATGGTGTTTAATTCCAAGGCAGTGTTTAAAGCATTTGTGTAGTAAAGAGCCTGAGTTGAAGATCCCCAATTTACATCTGCATAGGGAAACAAGAAACTGTAAATTAAGTTCAATACTGATGGAAAATGAAAAGGGGATTGTCTAAAGACATTCAGCTGTTACATACATTGGTGTCCTTACACTAGTTGCCACCTAATGTGGGGGACATGTGTGTGATGGAAGCTGGCGCTGCAGGGTCGGAAGGAGATTTAGTGCTGCCAGCACTGTGCGGTCCGGGGGGTGTTGCTGGCACTGCACATTCGGGGGGGGGG
>NW_017307929.1:197298-216801 GCF_000935625.1 Nanorana parkeri | reverse complement strand
GGCGCACTGCAAGTTATTTATTTCCGGCATCCCACCCAGCTCACTGGCGTCACTGGTTGCCAGGAGCTGGGTGGGATGCCAGCCAGAATGTCCTGCTCAGCTCCTGGCAACCAGTGATATCAGTATGCTGGGTACGAGGCCAGAGTATCCATGGGTTGCTAAGAGATAGCAACCTGGGTTGCTCTGGTCAGAATGGGGGTGGCAGACACACCTGCCGTCCTCCCCCAACCTGACCCAATGAGATGCCTCATCAGCAACCAAATATTTTACCTCTCTATCTACACTGTAGCACATTAGATACACTTTCTAGGAGATGTGATGCAAGCAAGTGCTGTCTGAAGAAACACATAGATATTAGCCACTTCTGATAACTTTGGCAAGACTGGGCACCCTTTGTGTCATCTATGGGTGACCTCAGCATGCAGAAGTCATCCCTGGCCCATACATCTTTGGGGTGAGGTGGGGGGTGTCTTTTGGCACAATTAATTTGGAGTCAGGCAGAGAAATTCTTTGAGATAATGTGGGTGCCAAGGATGTTTGTTGGACACACAGGATTGTAGGATAAACACACTTAAGTCTTTGTGTCTTTTGGGTATCTCAAGATCCAGAGGTCAGACTGTATGCTAATGTCTGATATCTATTTGATCCATGATCATATCTGTGACTGTCCAGCTTCTACAGTTAGAATTGCTAACACAACTTAGAAGCGATAGGTAACACTAAATTACTTCTAACTTGCAGTTATTTAGAATATTACTGTAGCTGCAGGATCTGCTAATGCAAGCTTTCCAACTGTCTGGGATAGTTCCCAAATTCAGAAGTCAAGTGTAAGGTTTAGATAGAATGTGTATTTCAGGATAGAACTCTAAGGCTCGTTTCACACTGTTGGAGTGCGTTGACATGCATTGTATCAAGACAGCCCATTCATTTTAATAGGCACCCTAATGCACCAAAAAATGTGCATGTAATATTTTTTGTAATGTAGCATATCACAAGACATGGTAGTGCATTACCGTGCATCGTGGTGGGCTGCAATGCACATCCATTAGCAAGGTGGGTTAGGGTTCCAATAAGAATGAACAGTACCGTAGCACCCCAATACGAAAAATGCATGTTGCAGTAATGCTAACACGTCTGCAAAACGGGAGTGCAACAGCGTGAAACCAGCCCAATTGTTTTCAATGTGGGAGAGGAAAGGCTTATCATTAGCTATCTTATGACTTTGCATGACCTAGTAAGTTGCAGATGCAGGTTCCACAGTATGGTACACTCCACCAAACAATTTGGCACATATTTGTAGCCTTAACACTTGTATTAGAGTTGGCACTTTTTTGTTTTTTCATACCTGGTTTCTTGTATGTCACATAAATATACAGAAAAAGCTCTATGCCATATGTGATGACAGCTGCCCACCAGTTGATGACGAACATCACACCACAACAGAGCATGGCTCCAAACAAAGACACCCACATGTTGTAATATTTAAATGCAGGTCGCCACCCTGTGTAAACAGAAAAGCATTTTAGTATAGGATTGTGTATTGCACACTATCAAAGAACAAAACTACATATGTGTGTTAAAATAAAGCATTTTATATAGTATAATAAAGTTTTGCATCTAGAAATGAAAAAAAACCCAATATGCCCAATGCAATAATGCTTTTGAACCAACTGGAATTCTGCTGATGACTGGCTACAGTCCCTTGAAATCTGATTTGTTGCTTACAGATTGCAGGTTGAGAGGTGGTACTCAGTCATGTCAAGGTTATGCTGAAGGTATTCCTTTGGTGTATGTGTAAAAAACACAGTTGTAACTAATTTCCACAAAATTCAGTAAAATACTGCTACTTTCAAAAAGAAACATATCATAGATTGTTGGTAAATATTAAATAAAAAAAGTAGGAAGTACTTATATGTAGGGATGTAAAATACCAAATCAAAATCTTGGAAAACACAATTTTTGGTGCCATAAAAACCTGGGCCGTAGAGCGGTTTATTAAACACTGCAAACAAATGTCTTTTTAAATCACCTTTATCCATAAGCTGCTTGTTTCTTGCCAATATCACCATTAAATATTAGGATAGTATTTCTGGCTTAGTTAATACTGTGTCATAATTTCATATGGCTAATCAATAAAAAGATGCAGAAATGTGCGTTTTTAGAGATACGACTTGTAAGAAGAGTATTGGCATTCTTGTCATTACATATTCTATAAACACTCAAGGTTCAGCAAAATGCTAGATAATGGCAGCTCCCTGTGCTGACTACTGCTCGTGCAATGCCATTATTTATTTTATGAGTTTGTGAGAGTTAGTGTCCCCTTTGTGCTCATTAACATTTGATGTATCATTTGTATAGTGTTTTGTGTAGCATGTAGTGTTTTTACTGATTCTTTTTTATTTTATTTAGCACTATAAAACTAAATACCCAGAAGTAATCTGGGATATAGTTGTCATATTTCTATCTTTTTTAATCTAATGTAAAACTGTGGAGGCCTTCTCTGGACATTTAGTGCTCTTGTAGCTGACAATGTGTTTCCTTCATACAGCAGTAAGGTACAGTATTTGTTACAGCTAAGACAGGAACTCCAGCCCAAAATGTTCTCTTTAGTTTTGGAAAGCATAGAGAATGCTTAGAGTTTCTGACAAGATTTTTATTGCTGTCTTTGTTCCCACTGGGAAGAGTTCCAGAAAGACTTTAAAAAATCACTACTGCCACAAGGGAGAGCTGGCAGTCCTGCCTTATTTACATTTAAAGGAGAACTACAAGGTTAATGATTTCCACTCATCCTCATAGGTAGAGCCGACCTGTGACAAAGAAGCTGTCACAGGTCGGCTCTATCGATCAGGAAGTGAGCAGAAGCATGCCGCCGATCCGCTCACTTCACAAACATCTCCATGTAGTGAGCGGTAAATACCAGTCAGCGCTCCCCACAGGGATTCCCCCCTCCCCTCTTCGATCCTCCAGTTCTGCGTGGAGGAACAGATGGGGGAGGGGGCAGGCACAGCTGGCTCTGCCTCTAGATAGGCAGAGCCAGCTGTCACTCATCCAAAGAGTGCACACAAACACGAGCAATCCTCAAATGAGTCTTGTGGTAACAGCGGGTGTTTATTTGGTTCAAAAAGCAACGCGTATTAACAGCGTCATGCAAAGAACCTTGATGCATTTCATACTTCTAGGGCTTATTCATAAGGTCTCCTGTTCTGATGAGTAAGCATTAGAGGTGTGAGAAGCATCAAGGTCTTTGAACGAAATTAATGCCCACTGATACTGCATGACTTCTTTAAGAATACCTTGTGCTTGTGCGTATTCCTTGGGAAGATACCAGTTTATCTCCTGTCCTGATTACCATTTGCCACCAGGATACGAATTGTGTAGAAATTTCCCTAAGAGTACACAGACAATAATTGAGACATCAGAAAAGTCTATATCAGGGAAATGGCCAACAGAAAATCATTATTATTTGAGCCTTCTAGCTTGGGTTTAGCAGCTCTCCACAAATTGAGGGCCACTCACAGAGTAGCGGGGTCACCAAAGTTGAGAAGTCCAAGTATAGTTGAGCCAATAAGAGCACCAAACATATATCTCAGGAGTCCAAAGCATGTTTTTTTATTTCCACTAGTGCCAACAGGAAATCAAAAGACAGTTAACATCTTGGGGCCAAAAGAAACACTGTATCAATGTGTGCCTATCTACATGTGGCATGTGTAGTCATAAAGGGCTTCTTCTTGTGTGAAGCACTCACAGCTAGATTTACACCCTCTTATATGACATACACTAGATACTTCCAGTAAGGTGCTCCAGCTTCATCTGGTGAGGCTTTATCCTCACCACCTACTTATACTCTTTCTTTCCACTAGCTCAGTACACTGGAACCTGGTTATCCTATGATTCATTAGTATCAGTCTCTATCTCTGGTTGAAGCAAAACTGTACTGCACAGTGCAAGGTTATGTACCATTGTCAGCTGTAAGTCAGAAGCCAGCAGCATGAGGTACACATGGGATCTGATTTACTATAGTATGAAGTGCAGTGAAGTGAACTGAAGTACAATAAATTGAGGTGATTTGGAACATGATTTACTATAGTATGAAGTGCGGTGAAGTGAACTGAAGTACAATACATTGAAATGATCTTGAGCCTGATTTACTATAGTGAGGCAAACAGTTGTACAACTTCTTCATATGATTGGATGTCTAATGTGAACACAAGTTGACTTCATCATCTAATTTTACATCAGAGTAAATCAAATCTGTTTGATTTACAGATCATGAGGGACACAGAGCATTGTGTCCCTCATGCTACTGCATGAGGGACACAAGCTTGAAAAAGACCATCACTGAAGAGAAATATGAACTTTAGTAGAAATGCTTACAAGGACAGTTGGCAAGGTTTGTGTTTCCTCTTTTTTAGCTTAGGGTCAGCCTTAGTAACATTTTGTACAAGGCACAGTAAAACTAATGGCCAATCATGCACATATTGATTATACTGACCTGGAGATTTTGCATATGAAGCATGGAAGCAGGAGAAATTGATCAGAGCATAAGAGGCTAAGAAAAAATTAGAGATGATGGGGGCAATGGTATTCAGCTCAGCTGTAAAAAAAACAAAAAAAAACATGTTAAATATAGCACTCTGTGTACAGTATAGCATGTGATTCACACCAAGGCCACTGTAAACTCGTTGGGGTTGATTGTTCACTTAGCAAATTAAATGTTAATTTTGCAAAGTCAATGTTCACCTGGTCAAGTGAAAAAGGTACAGTTGTGCTCACTTCAGTCATCCAATTATGTGCAATCAAAAATCCTGTTTTATATTTAATTTGCACATGACGAGATATTCAAATCAGCTTTACCTTATTTACTAAGCTAAGTGAACATTCCCTTAGCTAACTTTACAAGTTCTAATAATCTCTTAATGTACTTTATATAGATGGGCCCTAACACCAGATTTTGTCATAATAATAATCTTGTGTGCAACAAGAGCACCCCTTAATATCTTCCTTCTTAGTATCATGCCATAAAATGTATCTGCTGTTCATCCTTATTATTGTCCCTGATCATAGAGATGTTCACCGAAATATAATTATTGTCATTTTTATAAAGGATTTATACAGCGCCAACAGTTTGCTCTATATAAACAGTTTACAAAATACTTCTGTTTTGTTAGAATCTTTTACAGCATCATCACTGTTTCCGTAAGCAAATGCTGTCATAGATCTGTAAAAGAGTTTTGGCTGAGTATGGGTATTTGAGAAATCACTCGATTGCCCCCATCCATGCTTAACAACATACATTGAGGAATCTGCTCTGCCAGCTATTGTATTTTGACAGCCATCGGTACCCACGGTGGCCTGAATACTTGAACAGTGATTGCATCTGAAAGAATGCAATCTCTGTTTGGCCGACAGTTTTTCACTTGATTACTTTGATTTTAAAATCAACTATTTATTTTCCAAGCTGACTAGTAACTAAAAATAAGGGGTGTTAACTGCAGAGGCAGGCCAGACCTGGTTGTATGTCGAGTGTAAAAACAGGGGGATAGCAGAGCAAGTTATTCCCTGTGTTTTGCTCCTCCGAGGGAAATACAGTTAAGAGTTCACTTCTGTAAAAACGTATTTAACTCAATTTGAGTATTCTGGTACTTTAGAAAACTGAGAAGATTAGAATTGTGTTATAAGTACTTATTAATGAAAATCTACAGTGTAAAGAACCTCCCCCATCCTGTCCTTCTAGCCCCAATATACTCATACATAGCAAAGGTTGCACTTAAATATCTACCTAATCCAAAGGAATTGCGTCAGTGCCAGTCACATGACCAAACACCAACCAACCAGTCAGCAGCTCTTCAAGAGCATTGATCTTCCACTTCTGCTGTGATCATGTGACCAGTTCCACAGCATTTCTTTAGGGAAGGTAAGTATTTCTTTATCATGTACAGGTGTTCTGGAGCAGGTAGGCCAGAATAAATGGTTGTTGTATTTTAACAGGGCCACTATCCAGAATTCTTTAATGGGTGGTTTGCACTGTATAAATGCACCCTGCCTCGTTTATGCACGTTCAACTGCAGATTCCTTTGTCTTCAAAAATGTGTGCAGGCTCCATGATTCTTGAACCAGACACTCTCCTCCTAAAACTACATGCACAAATTACAGTTTATATATCCAGCACAGATAGTATAAGGTTTATTTATTAAGGCAAAGTGCAATTTTCATGCCATCATTGTTCTTTGCTCAGCCTTATTAAATAAAATCTACCAGTGTAATCACATATTAAACATCAACATATCTATACAATCTATTTTATTTGAGATTTTTTTTTTATCAGCCCCCTCTTTTCTTAAAACATTGCATATCTGTAGAAATCCCAAGTGAATTGCATACAGGGTTCTTTACAATCTTGAGTAAAAAACGACTGCTTTGACTATATGTCAGAGCTCCATATCTACTCTTCCCTTTGGCCTATCAACCTTATTATAGTGGCATTCAAAGGAGACTATATGCTCCCAGGGTCAAAATGCTGCAGTGATTTTTTTGCAGAGCAGTAGAGTTGTCACGCTACTGAAGGAAGTTGAAAATGAATGGATCTACTGGCAGGATCCTGGTAAAATGATGTTACAGGGGACTCGGATAAACAATAATACTGTGTTATAGTATAGGAACTATCTGGCTGCACTCCGTTCCACACTAATTCGGTTTATTGAAAGGTCATCAGCGACATCGAGTCCTGCCCGAGGTCCACCCTCTCTGACTTGTTTCACCCAATCCTGGGCTTAGACATTGAGATGAGGGTAGATCTAGGTAGGCTACATTTATACTAGCAAATAGAGCCTTTGGAAACCATTGGATACATACAGTATATATGCATTTAGAAAACCATTTGAGGGCACAAATATGGATCTAATCACACCTACTATAGTCTTAAGCTTATATCCTGATCCTCGGGTTCTTTTATCTATGTTTTTAGATGTTACGGATGGTTTTATGCTAATATGTTTTTAAGTGTTCTAATAAGATTTGTTGGTTTTATAGTATAATTGGTTTAGCTAAATACTGGCTTATATATAAATGCTGTGATTTATATTCTGCTGTATCACTGTGTGTTATTGCCGCTGTGATTATTTAATGCTAGTATAAATGAAATGTAGTAGTATTTGGTACAAAATGCAGCAGGATAGTTTGAAATTCATTTTCTAATATGAATGTAGACTACCTAGGTCCAACCCCATCTCTACGACTAAGCACAGGATTGGGTGAAACAACTGAAAGGGTTCAGACCTCGGGCAGGACTCAGTGTCACTGATCAACTTTCAATTGAATTCAGCATGGAATGGAGTGTGGCTGGATTTTTCTGTTACTATATACCTGCTTGGTTGAAGCGAGAACACACTCCTGCCGGCAAGCACCCAGCTGTCCTTCCCCTGCAAAAGCCATGAAGGAGCTGTGCTTTATTTCTATGCATTGGAAAAAAATACTGTGTTATTTCTACTGACAGGCTTTTATAAGCCAATTTGTAACTTTGCCCATAGTTTTAAAAGTAGCATAACTAACCAATCAGGATAAAGGCCACTGCAATCACAAAGGTAAGAACGTATCCTCTGATAGGCTCGTTGTTTTTCCCGTGTCCTTTAGCGAAAAAGTGAAGTGCTGTGTAAATGTTATCCTTGCAGAGAGCCTGTGGAGAAATCAATAAACGCACTTAACTTATTTCTTAGCAGTAAAAATGTTCCAATCCACTATATGATCTTTCATCACAAAGATGATTTACTGCCTTGAACTGATTACAAAAAGACTGCCATCATAGACTGCGTTAAATTTTATTGGATCTGCCATATAATATTTAACCAGATAATCATTTAGACTGCACCTTTTGAAGATGCAGTATAAAATTGTTAACATCTTGTGTAATTTGAAAGGGCTTCAGTGGTGTCGATTGTGGCACAAGTGCCTTTTTTCAGCCTTTTAAAACTAATATAACATGTCATTAACCCATCACCTGAATGCCCCTTTCATGCCATTAAGGTCTACATTTTCTACGTCTACACCACCTCTGCTCAACACCTTTATTGTTCGCATGCTAATTTCCTTAAACCGACTGCGTGAAATTAAAGAGTAATAATATACACAATTGTAAAGAGATCAAATTCATTCAATTATAATCCATTTCAGAAATGATCTCCAACCGTACACATTTGTATATCTAGCATTGTTGCAAAATACAGATAATTTCTTTTTCAGGAGTTCTTAGCTGAAGGGTCTTATTAGCTTTGATGGATCCAGTAAAAAGAAGTTATCATGCTGTTCAATTATAATTATTAATTGTTACATTTGGACTTGTAAAGAGCTGAGCTATGATATAGCCTACATTAGTGCTTCTAAAATGTATTAAATAATGTACTTTATTTTGTCTAGCTTTTTCAAGTGCATGCAAGTATTTTGAATACTTGAAGTCTGTGAATGCCTTGGGAGTTCCTGCATTTCTGCATACATTGCTCCAAACGTGTGATCTGGTTGCAATAATAGACAAACTCAAAATGCTTCATCTAATAACACACATTCAATGGCATAATTCAGTATTCTCCAAACTATGGCCCGTGGGCCACATCTGACCCCCTACAAGATTTTATCTGGCTTGTAGAAATCCCCAGCTGGCTGGCAGAATATGTTCTGGTCTGTTCACTCTAATACGGGGACTGGCTCTTTCACTCTCAACCAGCTAGCAGTGACCCTCCCCCAGTCTCCAGTGCAGAAAATGCCTGACCCCACCCCTGCTGTGGTTAGTTGCCAGGACCACTGGCATCTTAGCAACCAATGATGTGATCGTTTTACCCCCAGCATTTACAGGAGGACTGCACTTCCTCTGTCCACATCTGTTCCACCTCTCAACTTCCGCCATGCTGCTCTGTTTCCTGAAAGGTAAGGGCAAAGACTCTGCTGGGCACACATGGATGTCAGCGGGGACTCTGCTGGGCACTCCTGGATGTAAGGAGGGGCACTGCTGGGTACTCTTGTATGTGAGGAGGGACGTATTAATTTAATAAACTTTTATTCATTCATTAATAATTTTTTCGGATTGTGAATTTTTTAAAAATATATAGTGAGGCCCTTGTACTAAAAAGTTGGAGACCCTTGGTATATTTGAATGCATATGGGCCAATTTACTAAAGATAATCTTTCCTCAAAAAAAGTGTGAATATTCAGATCATTTATCCAGTCATGTAAAACTCACATTTCTGTTCACTTTGCATACACAATTATGTGCATATATGCTGCTCACATTGTTGGATAATTAAAGTAAATATTTACACAATTTTGTCAGTGAAGAGTCTCAACTATTAAGTAAATAAGCCTCATATGTTAAACATTCATGATCAAGCTTGGCAAAATAAGTGGTCCGTGAAATGTACAAACCGGTAGAAACTGTCTTAGCAGCTAAATATTTTCTGTAGCTGCTAAACAGACTTCTGTAGTGGTTCAGACTATGGACCTTTACCTTGATATTCTCCTGCAAACTTTCTTACAATACAATTTTGAGTTCACTGTTCCTTCTATGATAGCAAGACGTCTAGGAATTCCAGCAGCAAAGCAGCCCCAAACTATGATACTTTTCTTTACCATGTTTCACAATTTTGAATGAAATTTTGGTTCTGGTGTGCATTGTTTTATTCTTCAATTATAGCGTTGTGTGTTTCTAAAAGATGCTCAACTGTTTGTCTCCATCCACAAAATGCATTGTGGAACTTTAAGATAATTATTTCTTAAACCTAAGATACCCTTCAAAGTTTTTTTGAAGAACGATGCTTTCATCTTATTAACATCATTTTATTTTTTGTCCATTGAGGAACACAGGAACTTTTTAACCTTTGGGTTATACTGCTGCCTACAAGTGGAATGGATACTGCTAAAGTAAAAACTGTAGGCACATCCAGCATCCAGACATCTGCAGCATCCCACACCAGCTCTAAGTATGTTCTACTCTTCCTGTACTTCTCGTTTAAATGTTTATTAAGAGAGGATCCAACTATGTTTTAGGAGCCATTAATGCAGTAATTCCAACTTCATTGCAATTGTACTTACTAAACATTGTTTTATTTATGATATACTGTGATTTATATATAGTTACATAGTATTTCAGGTTGAATAAAGACATAAGTCCATCAAGTCCAACCTGTTGTGTGTGTGTGTGTGTGTGTGTGTGTGTGTGTATAGGTCCATGAGTGTTCTCATTCTTAAGAGTACCTGTACCCTTGTGCATTTCGGTCTCTCAGGAAGTCGTCCAAAAGCCTCTTGAATGATTCCAGATTAATTGCGGAAATTACCGCTTGAGGCAGTGAGTTCCAGACCCTAACCACGCAAACTGAGAAGAACCCCCTACGCCCCTTGTGTTCGAATTTTTTTTCTACCAGTTTTAGGTGGTGTCCACTAGTCTTTGTTACGGAATTAATCTCAAAGAGTTTGTTGCTAATGTTGCTATGACTATGCCGTTTTTTTACTACGGCCGGCCCGGAGGTAGTTAAATTTAGTAGCCGCGTCTCATAGTTCTGGTCCTCCATCCCCTTTATGAGTTTGGTCGCCCTCCGCTGAACTTTCTCCAGTTCAAGAACATCCTTTCTGTGGACCGGTGCCCAAAACTGCACCGCATACTCCAGGTGGGGCCGAACCATTGATGTGTAAAGTGGAATAATTATAGACCTATCCCTGCAAAATATTCCCTTCTTGATGCAGGACAAGATTCTACTAGCTTTGCTTACAGCAACCTGACACTGTAATTTATTATTCAGTTCGTGGTCTACAATGACCCCCAAATCTTTCTCCATTTCCGACTTCCCTAGCGGCATACCCATAATTGTATAACCCATTTGCCTATTATTCCTCCCAAAGTGCATAACTTTGCATTTATCGACATTAAACCTCATCTGCCACATAGTTGCCCACTCCCCTATTTTATCCAGGTCCTCCTGCAATGTTACACTATCTTGGTCTGTTTCTATTACCCTCCCAATTTTGGTATCGTCAGCAAACACTGAGATATTGCTGTGTACTCCGTCCCCGATGTCGTTAATCATGTGCTAAAAGTATAGCCTATATTCAGAATTGAATTAAACAGACGTAAGGGTCCCCGAAACTAATCAAAGATAACCATTACCGTACACATTTTACTTTTTGGATTAAGATTTTAATCAGCTTTAGTAAATCAGCCTCATAATATAACCAGTATTCAGTTCAGTATTAA
Source organism: Nanorana parkeri (assembly GCF_000935625.1). Classification (NCBI taxonomy): domain Eukaryota; kingdom Metazoa; phylum Chordata; class Amphibia; order Anura; family Dicroglossidae; genus Nanorana; species Nanorana parkeri. The sequence goes on along the minus strand of NW_017307929.1, from coordinate 205,571 downwards.
GACGTTTTAAAGCCCACCCAAAAATGACCACAGATGTGCAGACTTTCAAATGACTGAGAATGTTTTTGTAATGAATCACAAAAAAAGTAACTACATTATACCTGGTAAGTGTAATTTTGTGAAACTAGATTCATTAGGGTACAGCAAAGCATTTTAGAAGAGCCACAAAATTCCCATGAAATGCTAATATTCATTCAAAATAAGTGCAGCATTACCACTTGTGTCCAGCAGATGGCCTGCAGGACAGCTTACAAACAACAGTTCTATATGTAGATTTGTACTTTTCAACATTCCAGCCCTATGTAGACAGAGCTCTGAGGTTATTCTGAGTGAATGTGTGGACCTCATATGAAACAGTGCACACTTAAAGTGCATCTTTATAAAATAAATATGGCCCAGAGACAAGCAGAATGTCAGCTAAAGGTTTTTCTCATACCTGAAATACTTTGGGAGCGCTAACTAGAGAGGCCAATGCCGAAGAAAGAGTGGCCGAAAAAATTCCAGCAATAATCAGAGGGCCAAATCCAGAAACCATACTCATCACCTAAAGAAGGATAAAGAAATAAGGAAAATCCTGTTACAATATAAGTAGAAAAATGTGCAGCCTATTGCATTAGGACACACACACACACACACACACACTCCCAGCTTCCCAGGCACGGAGGACTGCGGCTGTTATGTGAGGAATGTAAGTGGCAAGTGCCGCTGCACTCTGTATTGCAGAGCCAGTCACAGAGAGATCTTTGTGATCCCCCCCCCCCAGCTCAGTGACTAAAATCTCAGTTTTTGTGTTGTGCTGGGGGTTATTAGGGTGTGCCCAGGTACACTGGGCACACCCCCTGTGCATGCCTATGAGTACAAAGTATATTGCATGTTTTGTAAATTGCATATGCTATTTATGTGAATAAAAGTCACAAGGTGCTGCAGAGACATTTTTTGGATTTCTTGTACGTAGTATAGGAGAATTGGGTATATCTTCTACATTGGCTACTCCAGGGGCGTAACTAGAAATCACAGGGCGCCATAGCAAAATTTGTATGGGGCCCTGTGATTTCTAGTTACACCCACTTGATAACCCAAACAGCTTACCCGAGGGTGACCCTGCAGAGCCCACCATATACTCTCTATAGTGGGCTCTGCAGGGTCCCAGGTGGGCGGTCAAGCCCTCTTACCTGTCAGCCTCAATCCTCTGTCCGCCTCCTTCTCCTCCACCGTTGCTGGCAGGCCCCACCTCCTCCGTCAATGGGCCCGGCCTCATCAATCACCGGGCTCCACCTCCTCCATTGCTGGGCCCCGCCTCCTCCATCCCTGCCGATGATGGGCCCAGCCACCTCCTCCGAAGCTGCTGGTTGTTACCGTCTCAGTAGCGGCTGTGAGGAGGAACGCGCCCCTGCACACATCACTGACAGGATGTCAGTGATGTGAATAGCGGTGCGCTCCTCCTCACAGCCGCCAGTGACTGCCAGCAGCCTGAGATGCCATAGCGACCAGGTGGCCCGCACGGCATCAGGAGGATGTCCTGGCCGGGCTCCCCTGTGCCCCGGGCCACATAGCGGCCGCCAAAGGACTGGTGAGTGCTTTTTTGGAGATTACAGCTTTCTAGTTCTCATAATGTATTTTTAAGGTCAGAGAAGTGGAATTTCACTAAAAGGAAGCTGTCCTCAGACTGCGCTAAATCAGCAAAGCTCCAACTGGGGCAACTTTACTGATGACCCTTATTAAGCTACACCTTGCCTAACCTCCCTCTTCAGCATGGAAACAGTTAGCAGTAACATTTCACATCATTGCTTATTGAGGAAATTAATCTAAACTGTTTTGCTGCTATGAATTATATTGACCTACAGGCACAGAAGCTAAACAGAAAGTTATTGGCAATAATGAAATTACGCAGTAAAACACCCCATTATGTTTTATGCCTCGTACAATGTGCATTGTTATAGCAGATCAGAATGATCAATACATACCTGCATGTTATTCATCAGCCCAAAGTTACATTTCTGAGTGTCACAAACAGAGAAATCATAGCCGAGTTGGCAGGCGGCGGACCCATTGCAGCTCATGGCAGATGTGATTGTGTCATTGATGCTCCCGGTGGCGTCACGAACGACTGATGCAGCTTCAGAAAAATACATTACATTGTTACATGTGTTATTGTAATCATTAATATTGGATTCAACTTAAAGAGGAACTTAGGATTTTCAAAAGTTAACCCTTGGAGTGCGGCTACCCCCACACAGCAAGGGTTAAGTGCTCGTTTTGGTCTAGGGGCGCAAATAAAGAAAATATAATTACCTGATGCTCGGTCCTGCCTGGCTGCTAGAACGGTCCCTGCAGCCTCTTCTCTCCCTTTCACTGGTGGTCTAAGGCCCGCTGACATCATCATGTATATGCAAGGTCCATTCACTTACATTAGACATGAGGACAACAAGGGACATTCCACAGCCAGAGCGGAGGGGAAGAGAGTTGAGTGTTCACCACTGCAGGATTGAGGATTGGGTAAGGGTATCTTCTTTATTCCATTTAATGAGCAGTTAACCCTTGTAGTGTGGGGGTAGCCCCACTGCAAGGGTTAACTTTTGAAAATCCTGGAGATCTGCTTTCAAGGAGGACTAAACATAACCATTGTTAACACTGTAAAGGTGGCCATACACTCTACAACCATCGCAAGACTTTAGTCTTGTGATGGTTGTACAGGGATTAAAAAAAACGTACGATCTGCCTATCTTGGACAGGCAGATCGCACTCTCGATCATCGCAAGCCCGCCCCCTGAGGGGCGGGCTTCCGATGACCGCAATGCTGAACGGGCAGTGTGCGCGTGCGCACACCGGCCCGTTCGGCATTTGTCTTCCGAGCACCGTTCTAACCAGCCGAGAATCGTACGATTCCCGGCAGGTTTTCGAACATGCTGGTTCGACAGAAGACGTGCGACCGTACAGTAGAAACGGTTGCACGTCTCCGTTCACACTGCTCGATTATCGTACGAAAAACCGATCGCATACGATTATCGTACGATAATCGTGCAGTGTATGGGCACCTCAAGAGTAAAATCTGATTTGATTGAATTTTGTTTGCTGAGCTAAGTAATGCGAAGATGAAAGACCTGCATTTTGCTTTGGATCAAACATAATGGGGTCAACTGTTTAAAATTAAATACAAAGGTTTATTACAGTAAAATTCCACCGGTTGGTCCCTTCAACACCCAAACACAAGAACTGTGATCGGAGAGGATGACCAGAGGAAGTTTGCTACACTGAATTATCATATTGGAGCTACAAAGGCAAGTATACTTCAACACATAGAAAAATACCGTATTTTTCCGTCTATAAGACGCCCCCATGTATAAGACGCTCCCAACTTTTCTTACCCAAAATTCAGAAATCAATATTTTAAATGATATAATGCATCACACTTACCTCTGAGTCAATCACTTTATGCTCCGCCATTACCGCTCTGGGCACTGGCTACACGCTCTCCCCAGCAACAGCTGACGTCAGGTACAAAAGATTCATGATCGGATTACAGAGACAAGATAACAGTTTTCCTCCAATCATAAATCTTTTGTACCTGACATCAGCTGTTGCTGGGGAGAGCGGATTACATAGCCAAGATAACAGTTTGCCTCCACTCTCCCCAGCAACAGCTGACGTCAGGTACAAAAGATTAATGATTGGGGGAAAACTTATCTTGTCTCTGCAATCCGAAAGTTTCACTCGTGAGGCTAGTTTGTGGTGTTGGCACTTTCGGCAGTTTCGCAACCGCGGTTCTCCACTCGGCCCCCGTGTATAAGACGCCCCTCTATTTTTAGGTAAACATTTTTATGAAAAAGTAGCGTCTTATACACAGAAAAATACGGTACTTCTTTCTTGTGCTCCTCACCTCCATCTAGTGGCCATAAAGCAATATTTAACTGAAATTACATTTGATCTTGAAAAAATATGCCAATAACATTTGTTTTGGCCTCTATTTGCACAGAACAAATGTATGTACAATTTCGCAGGACCAATGGGTCTTGTTTATAAATACACCTCTAAGTGTGTCCGCACAGAGACATTTTAGAAGCAGACAACCTGCAAAGTTTGCTCATGATCTTGTATTAAACTCTACCTGTGCTATATAGGAACAGGAGAGAACACAATGTACAGTATATATTATATGAAAAACACATGAGGTTCTTCACCAATGGCAGTTATCCTCTGGTTTCCAGAATAATAGCACACCATCTCACCTCATAGTTCTAGCCGACCTGTGACAATGAGACTGTCACAGGTCGGCTCAGTAGATCGGGAGGTGAGCGAACACATACCAGGTAACGTGGTATGTTTATAAGTAACTTTTCTTATAAATATCAGTAACACGGCGAACTGACCACGTCACACACACCCGTTGGCTGACACTCACCTGCACATATAGCTACCGCCAGATATGCAATAGTTGTGATAATGATGGCAAGCATGGTTCCCTTGGGTATAGCGCCTTGAGGATCCTGACAAAAATAAACAATAATGGGAATAAAAATCAATAAACAAGAACTGAAAATGTGCATAGTGCTTTTGCTGTAAGTAAGATATTGCTTGGCCATATGTGTCTACTCTGCCAACATTATTGTAATAGGTCTCCGTCTGGCATTTTACTGCCCCTTCCTACTTTGGCCACAAATATTGGCTTCTGCACAATTTTCTGTACCACATATTAAATAAAGTGTGCCGCCATGTAAATAAATAATTCTTCCTTATTCTTTCTACCTTGCAGGTGTTTAAATAAAACAAATGTATTACAGTAAAGGAAAAGCCTGCTGCCCCTCTTGCATTTTACAAATCTGTACCTGTATAGAACAGACCAAGTTAAGGTACCTTCAAGTCTCCTGAAATATTTGCTCCAGCCAGAATTCCAGTAGCTGCCGGGAAAAAAATAGCAAAAACAGAGAAGAAGCCTTCTCCACTCCTGAAGTCCGGTCCAAAGTTTTCAGCAAATATTGCAGCTGTAAACGAGGAGTACAGGTTTATTACTTTGTAACCTTCACACATGGAAGGGATGAATAAAAGACAGTGATCGGTAATAAGTAGTGGAAGCAGCGAGGTAGAGTAGACATAACAGTCACTTGTTAGGTTTACTGTGCAATTCCAATACAGTAAGTTAAAGAACTCCAGGCAACATTTGTATTAACCCTTGTAGTGGGGCTACCCACCACACTGCAAGGGTTAACTGCTCGTTTTTATCTAGGGAGTAATATAAATGTATACTCACCCAAAACTCATAGCCGGCTGGCTGTCACAGCACTCCCTCCTGCCTGTCTGTAGCAATGGGTATGTCCCTCGGCATCCTCACGTCTTATACACATAGAAGTGCATAGAACGTGATGATTCAGGAACCTTAGAATGCTGGAGCAGAGGGGAAGCAAGGCGGAAGGGACTGGTCCAAGAGCAGGCTGGTTTGGAGGATCAGGTGAGTATAACTTTTTAATTTTCTTCCCTAGACCAAAATGAGCAGTTAACCCTTGCAGGGCAGGGATAGCTCCACTGCAAGGGTTAATAAAAATGTTGTTCAGAGTTTATCTTTAATTATATAGGAATATAGGAATTTCCTATACTTGTCAGCGCCATCTAGGAGCACCAGCGCCGCGCTAACGGCATCTGCCCGGCTATACGCTGGTTTTTTTGAAATTCCTAAATTCCTATAGGTTTTATAATGATGATGATTTACCAAGCATCCAACAGTATGTTTTTAGCACACAATTTTCATACCAGATGTTTTTCAAATACAAAATATATTCAGTTGTAGTTCACCTTGGTAATTAAAGAATCCTCGTGACCTCTTTTCCTCTGTAGTAGGAATAACGGTTCCGATGAAGAAGTTGGCAATGGCAATGAGCAGTATGATCAGCAGAAGAACCTGAGCCTGGATATAAGAGGAGCATTCAGTGAGTGTCCTTACAATTTAGTGTCTGGATCCAAAGAGTGGAAACAGGTATATTACAGTACATCAGTTACAGCTCAGTAATAGAAAAATGGCAATAAAATTATATATGTTACCATTTTCCAGACTTGTCTTGGTACAAGTCCTACAATATAGTGAGACTATAAAGATAGCAAGTTTCATATACTGTTTTACAACAAGAAATTTATAATATTGCTGTAGGTTTGAACAGACCTTGGAAAACAATAGTTATAAATTGGGGAAAGTATTATATTTGCTGTTAGTTTAGTCTTGAGTTGAAGCTGTTAGTTTACAATGAATGTTACATGATAAAAGAATTCAATTGTATGAAGGGGAACCTGGTTTTATTCTAAATGAAAAGCTATTATAATACTTTAAAGACTTTAACTCTCCTAAAGCACTTTGGATCTTTTGAACCCTACTCCCCTCCGCAGTCATACAACTTGATACATTTCTCTTTTTCTTTTTTAGTCTTTTAGTCTAGCCTGCCTGCCTCCCTCCATTCCTGTCTAGGCGAGAATGACGTGTACCCTGCTCCAGCAACCTCCTGGAATATCCACGCAGGTCACGGCATGTGGCGTAGGATTGGCGGTTGGCAGCAACACAATGCTGGATTCGATGGGTGGATGAATATGTTATTTGGGCCCAACCCAGCAGGTTTAACCCCATGCTGGTGAAGTTTAGTGATGGGCCGAACACACCCGAGTACGGTTCGAGTTCGAATTTTAGAACATGGAAAAAGTTTGAGCTTGAACTTCAAACTCAATGAAAGTCTATGGGACTAGAACTCTGAAAATAAAATATCCCCTTTTTGAAGGCTTATAATGCAAGTTTTTAGCCATAAACAGGGTATGGGGATTCAGATAAAACAGGGTATGGGGATTCAGATACTGCCCTGGGGGACATGTATCAAAGAAAAAAACACTTTTAAAAAATACCGTTTTTAAAGGAGCAATGATTTTTAACATTGCTTAAAGTGAAACAATACAAATGAAAAATTCCTTTAAATATCGTGCCTGGGGGATCCCCTTAATCTGCCTGTAAAGTGGCGCATTTGTACGATGTATAGAACCTGCTGCAGCAAAAAGTGACATTTATGAAAAAAAAAAAGTGTCAGGTTCCCCCTCCCAAACAATACCAGACCCTTAAGGTCTGGTAGAAATTTAAAAGAGGAACTCCCCACGCCCCCAAAAAAACCAGACGTGGGGTCCCCCCTAAAATTCCCAACCAGACCCTTGATCCTGGGAGGGCAAGAAAAGGAGCAAGCACATTTTTTGGGCACGTTTTTGCGCTCTTCCCATATACATTAATATGTCAAAATATGCTCACAAAAACACACGTGACTTAATATACGTGAATGAAAACATGTGTGCAAAAAAAAGCGTGTATTCTGCACTGATGCGCTGTCGCCTAGGTGTGAATAAAGCCTTAGTGCTGGTACCATTAGATGTCAATGTTATTTTCCAAGAGATGCTTATCCTGTGAGCTTGGTTAGCCCCAAACCTAGGAGTAATTCACAGCATACTGAGACTAATATACTAATGGACCTTTCACATGGCATTCTAGACAGGTCTGTCTGTCTTTTTTTCAGGCTGACCTGATTGGATTCTCACTGTTAGTCTGTGGGTCAGCAGAGGTATACTGCCCTGCGTCTGTTTACATCTGATTATCGCTTAGTCCATCTAGGTATGAAAAAAAGCAGAAGCAGTTTCATTTTGGCGGGTCTGAATGGGACAGGTCAGAGGTAATCGGATGTAAATGGACTTATATCTGACTCCCCGTAGACCTAACATGGGCTAGTTTAGTTAATTTTTTTTTCCTTCATTGCAAGATAAAACTGAATGGACACAGATGTCAAAAGTGTGACATCTATTAAATATTACTCATTCAGGAGGTGATCTGTGCACATATCGGAACGAATGCTGCTCATGTGAAAGGGTCCTAAAGGAGTTGAGAATGTTGACTCAGAGAAAGGGTAATAATTCACTTCAATTATCCAATTACATTAAAAGCAAATTCCTCATTATTTACTTCACCTGCACATGATTTTCATACAATGCAACCCCATCACCTTTAAAAAAGCTTTAGTAGCCAGCAGAGAGGCAGGAAGTTTTCATAGGGGTTATACTGCTTTAATATTTTGATTTTACAGGCTCACTTTAAAGTGGTACTCCAAGCAAAACCTTTTTTTTCTAGTTCTGGATAGAATGGTTAGGGGTTGGAACCTCTGTCAGGTTTTAATCGATGTCTGTGTCCCAGGGAGTCCCTACACTTTTCGCTGCCTGAGGGTAGGGTGGGTTGGGGGACTGGTGTTTTGGGTGCTGGTGGTGCACGTTAC